>NC_016089.4:6177926-6179074 GCF_000004515.6 Glycine max | reverse complement strand
TGATTTTTTTTGCTGAAAAAGATGGTTGTTTTATTAAGTGATATATAATGTAAATTCACATTTAATCAATGTCAGTATAAATATAAACTAATCCTAGGCCTTCCCTGACCCCTACTGAATAAAACAAACCCCAAGAGAAACAGGATTCCTTCATGCTAGCAAGCTAGCAAAGCTTGTCCCACGCTGAACATATTAATTTGCAAGTGGACCACATTCAAAAAGTACTTCAACTCTCTTATGAGCAAAAAACATGAATGAATGCGTAAAAAGAAAAAAATCCAGGTATCTAACCCTATCCCAAAAAAATAAATCATTCTAGGATTCTATACATGTAGGGGTGCGTATAACTGCTTCAATCCATTTAAGGTTCAGTCTAAAGCCCGGATTTTAAATTTGATCCACAAGATAAATGATTTTTTTTTTGAAAGATTGTATCCGGTTTACAGAGTTTAGGTATAAACTGTGAATCCAAATAGTAATATAAAGAAAACCAACAAAATCTATTAAATTAAAAGATTTTTTCCTTTAATTTTTCAAAGTTAAAATTTATCCACCTAAAATATATCAAAATTTATAATAACATTAAACATTCAAACCTTCTAAATTAAATATCAAAGTATTAACACGTTTTTTGCAAGTTTCATGAGTTAACCCATGATCCAATGGATTTTATGGGAAGAATACAAATTTTGACTACAGAGTCTGAATATATATATAACTACAAAACTAACATAAGTGCATTTGTTAAACAAGCATTTATTATTTATAATTATATAAATGAGAGTATCCTCTCGCTCGGGTTATACTTAAAATGTGCCAACTATTCAACAATTCTCTCTTATCATTTGTACCGTTAACTGAATTGAATTGGATTACATAATTGACCAGATCAATTAGAATGAATGGAAGGAAATAAAAATGAACAAGAATCTGGGGACAGATCCCTTGATCTATTGGATTGAGTCTCTATATATAGGTGATAATTTAATAAATGTTCATACTGTTGAAAGTGGATAGAAATCAGTGATAACCCTATTAAATTAATTATTATTCCACAAATTAGTTTATTAGAAAATTTTACCATGCTACTCAAAACTAAATTCAAAGTCTTCACAAAAAACTCCTAAATTCAGAGTACATTGAAGTCG
>NC_016089.4:6176331-6177074 GCF_000004515.6 Glycine max | reverse complement strand
TAATAAAGAGAAGTAGCGATGAAAATTACTTTCATTTTGTTCTTATATAAAGCAATCATGTTTCAAGTCAGTTAATTAGAATAAAAGAATCTAAAAAAGTTCGTGATCTCTGAAGTTTTGAACCGGAGTTTAGGCCAATACGAAATGTAATCCAAAATTTGTCACCAAGCATCCAAGTACGTAATAATACAGCTGTGCAAAGGATCGATCCCTTTTCCTATTTATTGGTTTTGGAAGAAAAAAAATATGGGGGTGATGGGGATAGGTAATTAAAATCATCTTTGACACAAAAATCAAACATTTTGATTTCACTATTCCGAGATACCGTAGAATATTCTTAAAAAAGCAGCCAGCAACTCAGCATTCATAATCTGAGAAATTTCAGAATTTAAATTTAATAAGATCTTTACGGTGTTAATTAATTAAAATCACTCCAAATATAATTTTTAAATTAATTATTATAAAAATCAATAATTTTCATTTGGTTAGATATCTCACATCCATTGACAATGATATGATTAAAATAAAATATATAGGTGATGAATAACTCACTTCTTAAATTAATTTTTAAAGTTAAGTTACGTTCAAATTCAGATTAATTATAAGATAATATAAAAAATTATGTTTAAATGGATATTGTTGTTTGGGTCCAGTCACTTGTTATTAAATTTTTATCCGTTCGATTACATATATTGAGTCGTGCAAACTTTTTACTCAAAATAATGATGTGATATAAACGGGTG
>NC_016089.4:6174150-6176231 GCF_000004515.6 Glycine max | reverse complement strand
TATGTTATAAAATAATTAATATTGTTATATATAACACTAAAATTTCTAATATATATTTAATGCATATGTAAAATTACCTAATAAATTTTGTAAAAATTAATTTTGGTGCATTAAATATATTAAAACAAAATTAATTCACAAAATTCATGATGTAAATTTACAAGTGCATTAAATATAAATTAGAAATTTTAGTATTATACATGACAATATTAGTTATTTGATAACATACTTAGCGTAGATTAATAACCTAAAAGTCAGGTATGCAACTCCTGCATGAGACATTAATCTTAAACTATCTTGTAAAACATTTAAAAAAAATCTATAATTTGTACATATATACAGATCCACAATCTATATGAACATACAACTCGATAATCTGTAAGCTTGGAGATTACTAAGTTTGCTGGAGATGATTTTGGAGGCCTTGGATTATATATATATACATGGGTAGGATGGATTTCTTGAATATTTGATTTTACATATTTTAGACGGACCGGATAAGGAGGTCAGTTAGCAACTTACCATCAATAACAGGGTAGGACAAAGGATCAATTTGTTAGATTTTCAAAAATTGAAATATTAAAATGAGGATGTTACTTTCAACCTTCAACAAATCTCACTCTCCAACTCTTTTTAATTTTATAATTTCCAAAATTTTAAAATTGGCCTTCTTTGATTAATAAGGGATATCAGTTTTTTTATATGTTAATATAACCTGATCATGAATCCGAAATGCGAAAAGGATGTGAATTTACAGATCATATAATCTGGAACATGAAATTTATTATTTCGGATTAAGTTTTTCACAGTACAATAATTGTGTTCCAAAAAAACATAATATAGAATAATGAGTTTTATGTTTTAGATTAGTGATACTACACATACACAATCCATAAATTTACATTTTGTGTATTAGTTGTTCTGGAACATGTATTATATTTTCGAATGCTAATTTCATGGAATATTTTTCATTGATTCCAGAATCTGAATTGGGGAAGCTAAGCATTGATCCTTCCAGTGTTTTTTTTTTTTGTTGAGTGAGATGTTTTTGAAATTCATTTTAAACCAACATAATAAAAGAAATATCAACAGCACATAAATTTAATTAACTACAAAATTATATACAATGTAATTAACAAATTATACTATAATTTTATCCAATTTTTTTATTTTTCTTTATTTGTATATTTTTCTTTTAAAAAAATAAAAAACAAAATTATAAAATTTAATTTAATAAATAATTTTAAAACCAATCAAAAAAATTATATAATATAATATTTATATTTTATAATATTTTAAATTGAAAAAAAAAAGAACCAACTTCAAAAAGTGGTGTGAATCAAAGCACAAAATCCAAAATAGTGTACTTTGGAAAATTAAATTACAAAGTGTATATTGGAATTAAAAAATTGGAGAGACTAGATTCACAGCAAACAACCTGTTCCTTTCTCATCTACTTGCACCATTTAGCTTTTATCATTCATTTCTTATTTACTTTTATCATTCATTTCTTATCTAGCTTTTATCATTCATTTCTTAATTACTTTTATCATTCATTTCTTATTTACTTTCAAAAAGATGGTTGTTTTACTAAGGGATATATAATGAAAATTCACATTAACTCAATGTCAGTATAAATATAAACTAATCCTAGGCCACCCCTGCTGAATAAAACAAACCCCAAGAGAAATCCTTCATGCTAGCAAGCTAGCAAAGCTTGTCCACGCTGAACATATTAATTAGCAAGTGGACCACATTCAACAAATTACTTCAACTTTCTTAGAGCAAAAACATGAATGCGTAAAAAGGAAAAATCTAGGTATCTAGTTGTATCCACAAAAAACAAATCATGCGAGAATTCTATACATTTAGGGTGTGTATACCAACCATCCATTTAAAGTTCAAAGTTCACTCTATGAAGCCCGGTTCATCCATTGATAAATGAATTATTTTTTTTATATTTTAGATTGTACCCGATTTGCAAAGTCTACACATAAACTGTGAATCCAACTAGTAATATAAAGAAAACCAAGAAAATATATTAAATTAGAAAAATTTCCTTTAATTTTTTAACCTAAAAT
>NC_016089.4:6167967-6171439 GCF_000004515.6 Glycine max | reverse complement strand
GTATATATATATATATATATATATATATATATATATATATATATATATATATATATATATATATATATATTCAGATGCGCAACTACAAAACTAACATATAAGTGCATGTATTAAACAAGCATTTATAATTTATAATTATATAAATTAGAGTATCCTCTGGCTAGGGTTGTACTTAAATTGTGCCAACTATCCAACAATTCTCTCTTATCTTTTGCACCCGTAACTGAATTGAATTGTATTACATAATCGACCAGAGCAATTAGAATGAATGAAAGGAAATAAAAAAGATTGAGGAGCAATGGATTAGATGCACTATTTAAACATTAAAAAAAATGGACTAGACTAATCAGTTTTACTAGTTGAACAAGGATCGCGAGGGATCCCTTAACCCCTTGATCTATTGTATTGAGTGTGGGTGATAATTTAATAAATGTTCACAATGTTGAAGTGGATAGAAATCAATGATAACCTATTAAATTAATTATTATTCCACAAACTAGTTTATTAGATAATTTCACCACGCTACACAAACTTAAATTCTAAGTCTTTAAAAAATGATAAAATTGCACTTTAGGTCATTTACTTTAACTTCAATTTCGTATTTGGTCCCCCGATAATTTAATTCACGAATTGGGTCCTTTATTTTGTAAAAAAAAAATGCAATGTAACCTAAATTCTAAGTCTTTAAAAAAAAGGAAAAAATTGTACTTTTGATCTCCTACTTTAGCTCCAATTTCGCATTTGGTCCCCCGATAATTTAATTCACAAATTGAGTTCTTTATTTTATAAAAAAAAATGCAATGTTGGTCCCCTCGACGTCACAATTGGATGTTGACCGTTAGACTTGACGGCCACGTGTCAACATTTTATAGACACATAAAAAACCCTTGGACGAATTTATTTAAAAATCCCTAACCCTAATTAATTATCTTTAATTTATTTTAAAAATTATTAAAAAAAAACACATTTCCCTCCGTTGGATGCGATGTCGCGGCGATTCTCGGGGTCCTTAGAGACTAATAGGACGCTGTCGTTGTTGGAGGGCTTGTTGGAGATTGCTGGTTCGGAGAAATTGAGGTTGGGGAGGAGAGTGGTGGCGATGGTGTTGTTGTGGCGATCTTCGGAGATGATTTTGAGGAGGTAGAAGAGGGCCCATTTTTTGTTGACACTTTGGGCTTTGGAGGAGAATTTGGAGAAGAGGTCAGCGAAGGAGAGGGCTTAGGAGGAGTGGCTGTGGGAGGCGAGGCGGCGCTTGATGGAGTCGGCGATGGTGACGGCGTCGTGGGCAACGGAGGGGGTGAGGCGACGGGAGAGGATGTGGAGGGCGTAGCAGAAGCCCCATTGCCCCTGCAATGCGAGTTCCTCCTCCATCTCCCAAAGTTTTGAGCTTTTTTTTGTGTATGTGTTGATTTTTTCTCATGGGTGCCAAGTTACAAGCTTGTTTCCTGCATAATTGTTATTTTTGTGTCATTTTACTCTCAATTTTGAATCCAATTTGGGAGAATAAGAGACCTAAGATTTTAGTTTAGAAAATCAAATGACATTGTTGATGATGATTTGTGATCATATTTGAAATTGTAGTTATAAGAAAATTATTGTACCACTCATCTGTAACATTTGTAATCTGGCCTTGTTTTCTATGTGATGGGGGTGGTCCATGGTGGTGCCGCCGCCGTTGTGGTGACCATCTGTACACGTGGGATAGGGGAAAAAAGGAGGAGAAGGAGGGGTTGCTGAAAATTGCTTTCTGCGTAGGTGTTGTTGTCGGAGACAAGAAAAATGGAAGAAGAAACGGCAATGGCGGTGGGGTCAGAGAAGCTGCGGCGACGGTGGCGGCAACGACAGTGAGGGAATTTTTTTTGTTTTTAATAATTTTTAAAATAAATTAAAGATAATTAATTAGGGGTAGGGATTTTCAAATAAATTGGTTTTAGGGTTTTTTTACGTGTCTATCAGACGTTGACATGTGACAGTCAAGCCTAACGGTCAACAACGTCCGGAACCTGCATTGCACTTTTTAAAAAAATAAAGGACTCAATTCATGAATTAAATTATACCCCTTCATACCGTCCGTAATTTTTATTAGTTTATATTTATATATCAACCTAATTCTCAATATCACTTTATATTTATATTTAAATAAAATGATTTTTTAATCATATTATTAGTATGAAGTATTTATCGATTTTGTCAATAACTAATCTTTGTCGAAAAATCTGATTGATCACCTTAAGTGAGTTTCTCTCTTTCCAATCATGTTTTTTTTTTCATTATTTAAGAGGATGAGTCTTGCACCAGTTCCAAACAATTGAGCTAATATGTTAATTGTGTTATAAAACAATTAATATTGTTATATATAATAATAAAAATTTTAATATATATTTAATGCATGTGTAAATTTATCTAATAAATTTTGTGATAATTAATTTTGGTGCATTAAATATATTAGAACAAAATTATTTGATACAAAATTTGTTATGTAAATTTAGATGTGGATTAAATATACATAAAAAAATTTAGTGTTATATATAACATATTAATTAATTTATAACATAATTAATCTATCCGCTAATAAGTTAATAACCAATCTAAAAGTGACACATTCAAATCCTGCATGAGAAGATACTAGGTGCACATGCAATTTGATGGATGTGTAAAACAATTCACGTTTGCTGTTGTTTGGGCTTTGGATCGTGTGTACAAAGATAGGTAGGTAGGTAGGATGGATTTCTTTGGTTTTGTTACATATTTTTAGCCGGATGGTATAAGGAAGTCAGTTGCAACTTATCATCAACAACAGAGTAGGACAACAGGATCAATTTGTCAGATTTTCAAAACTTGAAATATTAAAATGAGGATCTTACTTTCAACATTTAACAAATTTCACTTTCCAACTCTTTAATTTTATAGTTTTTAAAATTGGCCTTCTTTTAACAATAAGGGATATCAGTTTTTTTTATATGTTAATATAACCGGATCATGAAATCCGGAATGCGAAAAGGGTGTGAATTTACAGATTATATAATCTGAAACATTAAATTTATTATTTCGGATTAAGTTTTTCACAATACAATAATTGTGTCCCAAAGAACGTAATATAATATAAAATAATGAGTTTTATGTTTTAGATTAGTGATATTACACATACACAGTCCATAATATTATATATATTTTGGAATGCTAATTTCAGAATTGATTTTATAACACACCAGATTGCTTCTACTAGAAAAAAATGGATTCTGAATTAAGTGAAGTGCTTGTTCTATTTACTTCTCAGAAAGAAAAGTGTCGATACGAGTAAGGGTATTTTAATCCTTTGATTCGGGAAATACAGATTGTTTTATAATTAAACATAAAGGACAAATAACTAACTTTTTTTTAGTTTAAGATGTAGTTAAAGATAAAGTTAAAATGAAGAACTTCAGATAATGATACTCAGTTGTTCTATCATTTTTTAATTAACGTTAGTTTA
>NC_016089.4:5432132-5501327 GCF_000004515.6 Glycine max | reverse complement strand
TCAACCAATAAAGTAAAAAATAATATAAATAATATTATATATCTTTTTAATATCCCAATCATTTTAAAAATTATAGGAATGAATTAATAAAATTAAATATTCTATATATATATTAATATATATTAATATTTTTCTGTCAAGAAGTGATGAAATTCAGTACTATCGTTACATGCATATGAAATATATTATTATGTTTTTAAATTACATTTAAATGTATACAAGAAATAATTTTCATATATATATATATATATATATATATATATATATATATATATATATATATATATATATATATATAATCTTTAAAATTCAAATTTACTAGTAATATGGATATATCATATAGAGAAAATATCTTATACTTTTAATATCAACTGAATAATTTAACTTAACTTCTTATCTATTATATCAAAGAAAAATAAACTAAACTTCTTTTTTATTATTATATATTATAATATTATATTGTATTGTAATAATATTATTTAAAATCATTTAATATTTCACATAAATATTTTTACGGTGGTTAAACTTTGCTTATCACATTCTAATTACTTTATCTCTATTTTGCACTTTGAACTCTCTCTTGGTCTCTCCCCTTCTCTTCATGAAAACCATCAACACTCTAAACTTATCAAAGAACAATCACCATAGTAATTAGGATTTTTGGTGTTAACGGAGGCATAGCGTTCATGGTGGCAGAGGAGAAGAGCTTGATCAAGAAATCTCATACGAAGAGATCTCATCCAATGTGCCAAACCATAGCCTATGTTCTCTATTGGAAACAAAGGCAATGGAAAGCATGTATTGAAATAGAGAAGTGAAACATGACACAAAAGTGAAGCTCTTAAGAGATAGATATTCCGACTCTTCATCTCTAACATCAAATCTCATGATTTTTAGCTTTTTCAATTCCATGTGATTATATTTCCTAATTTTTGTGTTCAGTAATGCAAAGAGGATGTATTTGGATCACCAATTTGACACTATGCAACTCTTATGCTTGTTCTGTTCATAATCTTCTCTACCACATCTTCTTTGGCTTTTAGAGGTATATTCTTTGCCATGGTTTCTCTTATTCTTTGTTAAATGCTTGATCCATTTTAGCATTGAATCTAATATGTGGATCTAATTTGGAAGAGGTTTATAAATCAGTTGTATATTGGTCTCCAAAATCAGCTGCCAAGGTTTTAGCTACTTACAAAAATTGGTCTCCAATTTAGTCTCTAACTGTTTTAGTGAATGGTTTTCATATTCTAGCGACTGGATTTTCGGTCTATAAAGTGGATTTTTCTTGTAGTGATAGGAAAATATAAAAACTACTCTTAATAAATAATTTAAGATATTCTAAATTAATTTAAGGTTCAATCCAGATATTATTAAATAATTTTTATATGTTACAAGAATAATTTGTATAAACCTTGTTGAATTTTCTCTTTATTCGACAAGATTAACGAACTAGCAGTTTCGTTGGTCAATCTTATAGCAAAAATTGGTATAGGCAAGATTTGATGCCTCCATTATCTTGTTGTTGGACTATATATGTCTAGCATTTTTAACATTAGGAGCTTAATTGATGGAACAGTAAAATGAGTGTATATCGTACCAAACACACTATCATATACCAAATAGTAAGTGTTTATCATTTCTTTTATCTCTTTGTTGACACATTGCTTAATTCATATATATTTCCTCCTTTTCATCTTATCACTTAAGACACATTATTTTTCTCATTTTTAATGTCTTTCTCTTTTCTCTTTTCCCTTAATTGTACACACGTAGGGTATCAAATAATCATAATCATTCATATAAGAGATTCTTTTTACTCATTTTTATAATTTTTTTTAAAGAAACAAATAAATAGAGACGAAAAAGTTATAAGAATAAAGTAACTCTTTAATTTGTATAATGCTGTCAAGAATTTTAATATCGTTTTTCTTACAATCTTTTCTTCTTTAAATAATTGAAGATTCATTTTATAGTACAAAAATGACAGTGACATATTGAACATCCTACAAGTAGAGGCGGATTAAGAAGTATATTAAATAGGAGTCAGAATTTTTTACATTATTAAATAAAAAATTAATTTCTAATAAATAATTATTTAATAAATAATAAATTTAACAAAAATATTTATCTAATAAATAACTATTAAAAAATTAAGCAAGTATCAGCTAGAAAATTCTTTTTTTATATATTTTCTTTATTAATATTTTTTAATTTTAATTTTAATTTTTTATATATATACATTTAATGGTCTTTGGGGGGAGACCAAGGTACCTGCTTAGGGTCGCAAGAGAAGTGCCACTGGAAAGCTCTTGATCGCACAAGTGTTATGATTTTTGTCGTTAGATCTAGTTAATAATTTGAACGTAAAAATAAAGTTATCACAAAAAACTCATCTGCGTGCGGTCAAGCGTTTCATAGCATCCTCCAGAAACAATCTTGCATATATGAGTTTTAGAGAAACACTACAAGATGCAAACTCTCTGTGTTTAACATTTACATCCTTAAAACTAAAACTCGATATCATCGGTTAAATTAAAACAATTGATCCACACAATTAATACTCCTATATTCTATCGAGTATAAGTACAACCACTAGCCTTCCACGACAGAATTAATCAAAATAATTATTTACCCAATGTTCTAATAATTATTGTTTTTTCATGATTTTTATAATAATTTTTTTAATAACACTACAGTTTACGAGACCCTATAAATATTTACCCACTTTCATATCTATTTCATTTTTTACTTTATTTTCTTTTTTTATCATATTATAATTGTCACGTTTACACTTTCTCTTAATCTTTGTCTTTTTTCTTTTTACCTCTACCACTCATATTCATCCCATTTTGGGGCGGACACTAAAATTTTTCCGAATTAAGAATGGGATCTCAATGTTTATCGAGAAGCTGCTTAGTTAAGTGGCCCCCACCTGGCTCGGTACAATGTAAAAATAAGATAAACCTCACACGTCAAATGTAGCAGGAAACAACATCAACAACAGAAACCAAGAATGAGACCAAATTTATATTTTTTTTTAAAAATGATGAAGACGGAAGGAAAGGGGTTATATTTGAGTCGGTTAGGCCTAAGAGATAATCGCACAAACAGAAACCTATTCATCTACATAGAATAGCTAGGTTGATGAACAAGAACTTATCCTTGCACATTTGTCAAGGGTACAAATGCCGGTGACAAGGAAATCTGCATAGAAGACGCTCTTTCCTTGTTTTCGACGTTTCTTTCAACATGCATGAGCGAGTTGAGTGACACTACTATAGTGAGTACTGTAATCGGTGACAAAAGTAGCCTCAAATAATAATCTAGATGAGAATGTGACATGGACGGGATATTCAGACCAAAAGATTAAGGATCAGTTCATCAAGAACCCTATTCAGTAGTCTGACATTACTAACAAATAATTTTGTTCTTTAAATATATGATTATAATATTATATTTTTAAATTCATATGTGAAAAAACTTTTGTTGAGAAAGGATAATTCCTTAAATATATTTAAGTATTTCAATAGATTAATCTTTAATTTTTATCGAAAAATATCTTAAGTACAGCTGTAACAAGCCTATATATGCAGTATCGGGGTACGTAACAATAATAATAATATAATAAAAATATGAATATGAAGTTAATGAATAATTAATGTTGCGTTTAAGAATATGCATGGTTACTGAAGTGTCAATACTATGAAACCGTAATTTGGTTAGGTTATAAGTAATTACAAGGTAGAATTCACGTATTCATTTTTCATTTTTGCCATGTTATATATGTAATGGCACTGCTAATTAAGACAAGGAATTTCACAAACAATGGAAATGATGTCCATGAATCCTTGAAGGTGTTGCACAGCACGAGTTTGTAGGTACTTGTTTTAGCGTGTTGAGGACATGACAATGACATTAACATACGTGACGACTCAGTACGTACTATACTTTTTGACCTGTTTAATTAGAAGCTGTTGCCTGCCGTTTTGCTTTCGGCCATTTAGTTTTTGGAAGTAGTTGTTAGCGTGCCGCGCATGGTAGAGTAGTGAAAATCAAATAAGGTCAATTTTTTTTTTTAAATGGCTTATGTACAACAAAACTCTCTCTTTGAATGCTTATGTTTTTCTTAGGTTTCTTAAAAAATTTAGACTACATGTATCATCTAATAGAAACAATCTACTCTAGATGAATAAAAATATTATCTATGATAACAAAAAATTCTTTGAATATTTAATTTTTTTTATTATATATCTAAGGCTCAAACTCAAGTTCATGAGCTAACTTAGAATAGCTTCATGCCAGTTGGTAGTCTTTAGGTTTATTAATTTTTATTAAATGAAGAAAATAAAAACTAAAGTTTTTTTTAAAAAAAAAACTACGTTAGCTTTCTATTTAGTATAACGCGTTTATTTGTTGCATGGGTAATGAATGCCCTGGAAGGTGAACTGGTGCTTGCATGATGAGTGATCACAGGACCAATCAAATTTATCAAGTTTTCTCAAAGATAATAAATCATAGTTATGAGCACATTTAATGTTCTTTTTCACATTCCGTTCGGGCATTATTACAAATTACCATATTTTGCTGATAGAATTTTATAATCAATTTTGAATATGAAGTTTTTTTAAGCTTCATGCCAGTAAAGCTCATAAATAGATTTTAATATATGATGCGATATCAACAAAGAAAAATAAAAATACTTGTATGAACATCTAAGGTCAAATTTCCAAATTTGAATGTGTGATGATGGATGTGTACGTACGTTACATATATATTTAAAAAGCCAAATGAAACACGTATTTGATAATAAAAAAAATGCATAATGAGAGAAAAAGCGATAGGATAATTGCCTCTCCCACTTGAATTAATCAGAATAACATTATCAAATGGGCATTCACTACCATCGCATGCCATTCTCTCTGTCAACGAACTAATTATTTCAAATTTAGCACGATACATATAAGATTGGACCTTTCAGCAAAGAAAGGAAACATGATATGAATGTATGTGTATAACTCGTTGTTGGTTTTAACGTTCATTATGAAGGAAAGCCAGCTGGAGGAATCCAATGCTGATATCTCAGATAAAAAAGACTTGCATATATCAATTTAGTGCTCGATCGATCCAATTTGGTTTAACTTTTTGAACCCTTCAAAAGTGTGTTTGCTCAACGTGAAAGGATGGTGAAAAGGAAATTACATTTAGTTCTATATTTTGCCTTAGGATAATAAAGTGCAAGCTCCGTTAAAAACGAAATCAATATCAATTTGCTGCAAATATGTCAAGCTTTTGGCATCGCACTGCCCAACAATATTGATCAATGAAGGAGGAACAAAATACATTAGTATTATTATTCTTTCAATTTTAATTTTGAATTTATAAGGAATTGTGTCATTAATTTTTTTTTCACATCACGTGAATAATAAAATTGAATCTTTCGACTTAACTTTTTTAAAATAAGTTATTAATTATTTTAACAATTTATGATTTTTTAATGACAATTTTAAAACTAATTTTATAAATATATAAAACAAATTGTCTTAAAAAAATTTAAGATTGGAGTAGCAAAAAAATACGTACGATATTTTTTTCACGTTACACAGGTGTAAAATATTCACAAGTACTTTTTAAATTATTAATCTCTTTCAAAAAAAATCTCATTAATCATCTTTGTTAAATTTTTTTAATCGTTTTTTTTATCTATAAAAATTAAATTTAAAAATTTAATTAAGAGTCTAAATTTGTATTTAGACCAACAACATGTCGATAAACAAGGGCCTATTATAAGTGAGTAGGTGACAATACTTGTTGAGTTGTTGTCCACTTGATCAGCAACAAGTGGGAGAGGCAATTTCTCTATCAGGACGAACATTTTTATAGTTAAAAGGTACAGCTCTTTCTTTTGTGGTCCTCACTAGTCACTCACTCAGTACACCACTTCTTCTCATCTATTTCGGGTTAATTAATTTTTGTTTTTTTCGGTAGTGAAGTTTCGAAGAGAGTTACCTAATTCTTAAGGTAGAAAACTTAATAAAAAATTACTTCCTATGAACTTAAACATGATTTATTAATAATTATAATTTTTTCCATGAATCATATGAAATTTTTAAATTTTAAATAGAAATTTGAAAATAAAAATATGAGGTGAATTATCATAACCATTAAACAACTTGATCACAAAAGACTAGTATATTCAGTAAAAAAAAAAAAGACTAGTATAATTTTTTTTTTGTATTAGACTAGTATAATCTAACATCATCAGTAGTAGTTTATAAATAATTTCATATATATCGTGATCTAGGAATAATTTTATGCCAAAGAAAATTCGTTCAATGTAAAATTCAATTTTCTTTTCTCAAAAAAAAAAAAGAAAACGCTCATAATGAACCAACCTATCTAATTTGAGTTGAATTTCTCTCATATTAGATTATACGAGTCTATCTAATTTTAGTATAATGATCCTACCTAATAATCCTATAATGATCGCATCTAATATTTCAATAAAGTTTTCTAATTATTAACAAATCATGTTTAACCTTTTCTCTCAATTTTAGACTAGTCCTAGTATAAAGTTACATTAAATATTGAAAAAAAGTTGTACCACCCATAATGATCCTGTAGAATAATACCAAAATGTTTTTATTTTGAAAATTCTCCATATATAAATTCAATCGTTTTCAAAGTATTTATTGAACTGATTATCATTTTTAATTATTCCTTTTCGTTGGTAGTTTTCCTTATGTAATTAAGTACCGTACGTTGAAAAGTGACATGAAACGTACACTATTATGGAACTTTTTTGTTGTTGTTATTGTGGTATTATCACTAGTACTTTTCACACAAACACAATTACAACAATTATATTCACTGCACATTGATGAATGAAAATATAATAAAGAAAATAAATATATTACTCAGAAAATTAAATAATGATATCTGTTGTTATTATATGTATTTGCAAGAGAAATTATATATTCCTGAGAATAGACAACAATTGTGGAACTTTCCTCGCAATATAGTCAAAGAAAGAGAACTTGATTAACTTAAATCATTAATTACGATTGAGATAGCACTTGGAATCTCCATATAGTCAAAAAGAGTAAAACATAGCCTAAGATGAATAACAGTAGTACCTTTCATTGAGTAGTCCAACATTAAAAAAATAAAAATAAAAATAAAAAGTCTATCAATTATTCACAAAAACAGTAGTAAGTACGATAAAATAATTTTAGATGTTACTGGTCGTGGACGTAACAATCTAGTGAATATATATATATACTCAAGAGTCAAGACGGTGCGATGATCTTGTTAATCAAGTTGTTACTTTTGATCAAAAGTCGCACTCGGATATATAGTGTGATTTTGAAATAGCAGGTAGCAAAGTAGGAAACAATAACACAACTCATTAGTTAACTTTCACAATATGACTTGATAATCACTGTCTGTGTCCTGTGCCTTTAGGCACACGTTGCCCTAATTACCAAATAATAATTGCATAAAAAAACATAAAGACCGAATCCTTGATTGTGAATAGATAGATGACAAAGATGTGTAATGCAAATTGATGATTATCATCATTTCAGTTGAGGGAGTAAATCCCCTTTTGGTTCCTGCAGAGTTTACGGTCGTTGTAGCTTTAGCCTTATATCTTGTCTATTTTGTTAGTCTAATCATTAACCTATTTTTATTAATTTTAATGAAATATTTTGCACGGTATGTTAAGTGTTTTGTTTGTAGATTATGTGAATGTTGACATAGTTCACACGTATAGGAACCATTCATTTTAAAGAATTTATAATCAGATGTGAAGGGCTGTAATCTAATTTAGTTTCTGAATTTTGAAGAATTTTGCTTCTTAATGTCACGTTAGCTCTTGAATTTGACGAAATTAAAAAGTAGTATGACAAATATCTAAATCTATATTTTATCCATCACCTTAGTGTTGAAGCATTAACTTATGTCTATTAATTAATTATCTTCAATACAGTATTCTAGTTCTTTTTTTTTTTTTAGCAAAGTACAGTATTCTAGTTAATTAGCACTTTAAGTGCTTTTGTGACACACTATGGAATGAACTTCACGTCTTAGTTAATAACCAGTAGTGTTTTTTGTACTTTTGGGACTCAGAAAGCTTTCAAACTCAGGGATCCTCTTTAGCTGGAACCATGCACAAATTAACTTAATCACATGGTTCGGCCTCTCCATCGTGATTTTCCTCCCCTCAAACCCTACTCGAACCACAAATTAAAGTGTGATCCCGGCGTGGAGTCTCTCATCACACATCAGATTGAGATTATCACCATGTCGATGAAGAGGAATACAAATACAATCCGACGACATTTCATGTTTTGATCACCTAATATTTAAAACGAATCAAATTTAATATATAAATTGGTGAATACCAATATGATATGATCACCAAGTTCAACTTGACTCTTATACTAATTTGATGTAGCGTACATGATGATAAATATGAGAGTTTTAACTAATCGATGATTCATAAGAATACAAAAATTGAGAATTAAAAAATTATCAAATTTTCATTTAATCATAATCTTCCCTGTATATAAGCAGAAATAGAATTTTTTAAAATCTAAATAAAAGGAAACCAAAAAAATATTATATATTTATAATATCGCTAATTAATGTTACAAATATGATAAAGATAATGGCATATATCATTATTAAAAAGGAAAAACATAATATATTAATTTTAGGCTTAATTATTAGTTTGGTCCTTAAGTTATTTTAAATTATTTAATTTGGTCCCCAAATTTTAAAAAAAAATCAATTTGGTCTCAAGTTTTTAAAAATGAATTAATTTAGTCATCAAATTATTAAAAATGAATTAATTTAATCCCCAAATTTTTAAAAACTTGATGATTAAATTGAATCATTTTAAATAATTTGGAGACCTTCATTTTTAAAAATTTGAAGACTAAATTTATTCATTTTTAAGAATTTGGGGATCAAATTAAATCTTTTAAAAATTTAGATATCAAATTAAATTATTTTAAATAGTTTAGGAAACAAATTGATAATTAAGCCTTAATTTTATAAGGGAAGATATATTTTTCGAGAATGAGAAAAATAATTTACTCTAAGAACTAAGAAGAAGTGCGAAATGCAAGACAATCAGTCATCACAGAAATAAAATGACGTAGTGCATTTACGGAGCATGGTTCAATTGATATACTCCTTTGGTTTGCTTATAGGAGTCTGGTTTTGTAGAAGGTGAGACGTTGACCTCCTTTTTGCTTCAAGAAATGGCCCATTAAAATCAGTTGTAGCCATTATTAAATGGACAGGTCTTGTTTAGTAAAAGTTCATTATTATTTACATAACCTTTTTACCTAAGTGCACCCCTCCTTTTCTTTAATTATTTTTACGAAAATACTCCTCTTGGAAATGTGTTTCTGTTGATCACCAATGCAAAACAAAAAGACGTTTCTGTTTTGTATTAGGGTGTGCGTTTTCAATATTTACAGTATATATCTTATTTTTTATCACTTTATAATACAAATATTAAAACTTTTTTGTTTTTTTTAATTAAAACTGATTTAATGATAATAATATTACAACTTATAATATCACAATTTAAACACATAAATAAAACTATTTATATTTTAAAAAGAAAAACTAATGCAAATAAAATTACATTTTCGTTTTGCATTTGGACTAGAAACATGCGTTTTGTGTTGATGCAAAATGAAAATATGTTTCCATTTTTCTTTTGGTCCATATGTAAAATAGAAATTCATTTTTGTGACATCTATTCAAAATAAAAATATTTTTCTGGTTTGCATAGATGTCACAAAATATATTTCTATTTTATAGCGTGGCAATAGAAGAGAATGAAGGAGAGAAAGGGAGGAACTTCTGGTCTCTTTGGTTGGTCTCTAGCATGGTAGAAAGGTGCATGGTGAAGAGGAAGAGAATGGCTTCCGGGAGGGATGGAGGAGGAGGGAAGGGTAAGGGATAAAATTATATAAAAAAAAAAATTAATCTGGGCTGCGAAACAAGGTGTATGAATAACAACTGCCTTGATGAAAAATCAACAAAATCTTGAGCCCAAGAAATATCATTACTGAAACACACATGCATAAATGGAAGCAATTATTTAACCCACTCTATTTTTTGCTTGGTGTACCCCATATTTTTTAATACCTCCTTTTTATCCTTCTTCTCCGAAGCAAATAAACAATACCTATCCCTCAAACCTCCATGATCATTGCACCTAACCTCCACCCAACACCACTGATGCACTCCATGACCAATGTCGCACCAAATCCACCATTGTGTCGCACCATCCACAAATGTATTACATATTGAGAGTAATGATACACAATCCATAATACAATTGTGGATTGTGCGACGAAATCAACGTGACACACAATCTACAATTGTGTCACACCATCCACAAGTATATTTTTCTCTCTTTCTCTCTCTATCTTATTTGAGTCACACTTTGACAAACATATTTTCTCATATTATAATTACAAACAAATTTAATGCGCCGATAATATAGAATATTTTTCCATGGTTATCCAATCATAAAACATCGTTGATATGACTTTAAAGTAATTCTCTTAAAAGCTAACAAATTTACTATAAATGGTGGGTGTGATTAGATAATGATTTAAAAATGTTTTACACTAACCATGCATAACTTATTTTCTCATATTATAGTTATAGACAAATTTAAGCTAATAAATAAATTATCTAACTTTCTAAATAAGCATAAACTAATCAACTATATCTTATAATTAAGGACAAAGTAAATATAAATTTAGCACATTTTTTTACAATCAACTAAATTAATCATTTTTCAGTCATAATGAATTAAATAATTGAGTCTTATAAATAAAAATAAAGATAATACTAGTATTTGAGTATGGAAGAGGTACTCCTACTATAATTACTTTCTCTTATAAGAAAAAAAAAACATACTTCACACTTATTAAGAAGATTAGTTAACTTCATTAAATTATGTTATTTTCAATTAAAAAACAAATATTTTTCCAAAACTATCATTCATTAAAACTTGATATGAAATATAAAAAAGTTCTTAACCATATTAAATGAAAAGTATATTAGAAAAAGTCTCATTAAATAAAACATAAATAAATAAGATTTGTTTATATTTGAAACAAAAATAAAAGACTTTTATTACTTATAATACTAATTAGTACTTAAGAGGAACATAAAATAGTGTTAAATGAATTATGAAGTTCTTAAAATGTGTTTGATTTAAGGTTAGATTGAATAAATTTTTATTCACATGCATATTTCATGAGAAATAAAAATTCATAATATTTTATTCAAAGACTATTTAGGTTTCTTAATGGTAAACCAAATACTTGTTAGTTAATGGCCGTCCAAATGACAAATCCACGGGGCACGAGTTCCTCCACTGGCCACCACAGTCATGACACATGCAATGAGTTAGCTCGCAAACCCATGCGCTGACTTTTCAGCCACTCATTTGTTAGTAGTGTCATATTCCCACCCCACTGTAATAGTGTAATAGTAATGCATCATGCTCTTCAATCTTATGTAGTGTTTCAACGTTGAGGGTTGTTTAAATGGATGATAATATAAATAAAAACATAGAAAAAATTGAAGAGTGAGTAAGAAATTAAAAGAAATAAATATAAAAGAAAAAATCACCCGTAAAGAGACATTGATTAGGAATCTAGGTGAAGTCGATTTTCACTGATCAGGGAACCGTATAGCTCTTCCCCCATTTCTATGCTTCAAATTAAATGCAATGGACCTCACCAAACTCGAACGCATAAAATTCATCTATTGCATTGGCAACATAACCCAGAATTACTCAAACACAACACTTGAACATCAGAAGTAAGTTCACTTAAGCTACTTGTCACCTTCTCAATATATATTCTCCTAGGGGACCTTTTTTCTGACAAAAAAGGAGAGGAGGTCCCATATGTATAACAATGATGAAAAATGTCAACAATATAAAAAACATCGCGTCATATTTTGCTTTATGGGTGGTTTTTTTGTTTAAGAAATCTTGTGGGTGATTTTCATTTCCTAGTTTTAATTTTTACATTAAGTTTTTATAGTTTTTCAATTGTTCAAATTAAGTTTAACAGTCCAAAAAAATTTTATTTAGAACAAATTACAACAACATTTTCTGAACTTTATCAAACTATTCATAGTTCTAGCTACTTTTTTTTTTCTTACACTAATCCCTACTAAGTTTAAAACTATTACAGTGACGTTCCATCAAACTTATACTAACACCCTAGAAGAAAGGTGAAGTAATAGTAAGAAAACAAATGTGTAATTACAAAAAATCTTTGGAGCTGTTATTACTTAATATAAGTTTTATTTTTTTACAACCTCTATCAATCAACTCCAAAGACTAAAGATATTTTTTTTTAAGAAACTTGAGGATTAGATTTTTTTTTTTTAATTTCGAAGACAAAAACAATTTGTCTCAAATTTCATAAACAAAAAAAAAAAAATCAACCCAGTAATAAAAGGCATAGGACAAGGAAGAATTGCTGGTAGTATATATACGTAGAGTCAGTAGACACAATAGAGTTGCACACACAACAAACACAAGTAGGCCACATCAAAATGAAAATGGTTCATGGTGCATTGTTTTTGCTGGCTGCAGTGGCCACGTTCCACGTGTCATCGGAGGCGGAAGCTCCGCCCCTGGCACCGGAGCTCTCCGCGGAGGCTAGAGAGTTCTTGGAGGCGCACAACCAAGCGAGGGCGGCGGTGGGGGTGGAACCGCTGCGGTGGAGCGAGCAGCTGGCGAACGTGACGAGCAAGCTGGCGCGGTACCAGCGGGACAAACTGGGGTGCGAGTTCGCGAACCTGAGCACCGGCAAGTACGGCGCGAACCAGCTCTTGGCATGGGGCACGGCGGTGACGCCGCGCATGGCGGTTGAGGAGTGGGTGAAGCAGAAGCAGTTCTACAACCACGCCGACAACTCTTGCGTCCCCAACCACCGGTGCGGCGTCTACACGCAGGTTGTGTGGAGAAAGTCGCTTGAGCTCGGGTGCGCTCGAGCGACGTGTGTGAAGGAACAGGCTAGCTTGACCATTTGCTTCTATAATCCTCCTGGGAACTACATTGGAGAAAGCCCATACTAAACACTTATCATTTATCATCTTATGCTTAGACATGTTTGGATACACCAGCCACTAGAAGTAGAAGTGCTTTCAAGAGCGTCTCTCCTAAAATTTTTTTATATATTTTTAATAGAAAAACTTTCAAAAGTACTTTTGACTTATATGGTAGCATGTTGTTAAGATTGTTCGGATATAAAAACATAAAATGTTTTTTTAGAGCTTTTCAAAAAAATTCTATTAAAAAAAGCTCTACATTTTCACGAAAAAATCTTTCAAAAACACTTATAACTTATATTCAAATAAACCTTAAGCTTATCATGTTTAGCTTCTCTCTTTGGATACAAGCTAGCTAGAATAGCTTTTGAAAGTTTTATTCAGAAAATGTATGTATCTTTAGTTCATTATTATGTGATGATGTATGTGGATTGCTTATGAATTGGCCATATAAGTAGAATCTCCTGTCATGGCACATCACATTGCATGAGTTTAATTTGATGCTTAATTAGTCCTTAGTATGCTTAATTAGTTGCAGTAACAATGCATTATGAGTCAAAAGAACCTTTTAAACTTTTAGGATGCGGCCACAGTTATGATTATAGATTGCAATTTAAAACAATAGTTCTTAGTTAAGATGGGTGTGTTGATGATTTGGATTAAGTACCTCAAATTAGATTTAGGAGACTTAAAATAAATTTAGGAATGAGACCTTTTAATGAAGAAGAAGGTGGTGAGAAAGAAAATAGAGAAGTATGAGAAATAGTGAAAAAATAAGACAGAATTATAATTGAATAGGAAGACAATAGAAATAAAAGAAAATCTTTTAAGTTTTAACTATTAACTATTAAATCTCTTTTTTCTAAACAAAACTATAATATTGATAAAATATTGTTGCTCATTAATTGTTACTTACGATACCAATAAAAAAAATTAATCGTTACTTATAATATTTTAATTAAAATTTATTTTTAAATATAATTTTATAATAATTTTTTTTTGAAATATATTAGTACTAAAAAAAAATTGAAACCTTTTTTGAGAGGGCTAAAGCCGTTGTTTGAGCCGTAAGCCGATCCTGATTTGGATCCTTCATGCAACTTTCAAGTTAATATGTTATCTTAATTTTGGCTAGCAGATCTTGTTTTCTATCATTCAAACACACACACACACTCACTCACTCGTATCTTG
Source organism: Glycine max (assembly GCF_000004515.6). Taxonomy (NCBI): domain Eukaryota; kingdom Viridiplantae; phylum Streptophyta; class Magnoliopsida; order Fabales; family Fabaceae; genus Glycine; species Glycine max. The sequence continues at coordinate 5,487,026 of NC_016089.4, read as the reverse complement.
ATCTTGTAACAATTCAATACTGATTTGGTGGGCCAAAGTCAGTTAAATTAATCTCAGGATCCGTAATCTTTGTGGAAGGTTGTTATTTTCCTTAATTGCCAAAAAATGTCATAAAAAGTTTTGTTTTAGTTTGGTGGAGAGGTGTTTAAGGCATTGTGGGGTTTTTGTCAACCGCGTGTCAGTAACTTTATGGCATCGATGAATTATGTCTGGAGTTGACGTGCACATGCGGGGCACGCTGAGGATTACCCCATTAAACACGGAACTTTTTGTTTCAAGCAAATCCAAAGTATCTAATCGCCATTATATGTATATTGCGTTTGTCTTTCTCTTGTGTGAGTGTTCACTGTTCACTTGTCATTCTATCGATTAGTTTTCTCTGCCTCTTCTGCTCATTTATATGGTGAAATTTCTCAATTTTTTAAAGTTGACCCATAAATATCCAATAACGTTACCTTTGGCTTAACTTAATTTTACAGAAATTATTATAATAGAGTTGAATTGGTAACTATTAAACAATCAGAAATTATGATAAGGTATGATTTGGTGTAAAGATTAACAAACATGTACCACACGTGAACATGACATTTTTCCTTTTTTAAATCTTTGTAAAAAATTAATAAAATAAACTATTATTTTTCCACAATAAGATAGTATTTCAGTGGAGATTGAAAGTTGGGTGAAAAACTCGTCACATGACAACAAGTAACCAGTGTCCATTTATGATTGGACACCCCAGTCGAGCCATGTGATTATTATTAATATTAATTGTAGCGATCTCAAGCTATAGCTAGTTTTATACTATATATATATATATATATATATATATATATATATATATATAGGTACGTATGTATGCAAACGTGTTACACCAACGCATAATAAAAGGCTAGTTATAAATTACACCAAAAAAAAATTCACATGCAACTGATTATAGCATCAAATCATTTACACTGCTAATATCAGAATCTCAACTCTATGAATAGAGTACATCAATTGCAGATATTACAATGAAATTGTAAGACAATACAGACTCAATGCTACACATTGCAATATTAGATTTTTCTGTTGCTGCTACCCTGTCAACTTTGTACAAAAGAATAATACATCATAGAGCAAACAACGCACATCAAGGTTTTAAACTGCAGTAGCAATTGTAGTAGCAGTTTTGTCTCGATTGGAAAATTGCAGACAAATACGACTAATGCAACTACAATTGAAGTTGTGAACTGTTGTTTAAAACTTGAAGTAGATTGTCTCCCATAGTAAGAAAAAAGGGCTACCAAGCAATTATTTTACAAGCTCCTTAGGTATGAGATATCGAAAAGTAAAGTTGTGTGGAATCCATTCTATGCTCTTCTTGGATTTTGCGAGGTCACACTTCTTTACACTCTTTCTTAGAGATTCAGGTAGAGACTTTTGGATCATCTCCATGGTACCAGCAGGGCACAAACCCGAGTCCTTGACGAAAGACTCTACAAGCTTGGGAAAAAGTATTTTCTGGTCCTTGCGTACCCCAAAGGTAGCTCGAATGTACTCTTCCTTTGCAACTTCTAGTTCTTGAAGCACTCTCTTGGGTGTATATATGCGTACCTGTCATAGTTTATAAAAAAGATAAGCAACTCACTAAAGTTAAGCATGTAAAAAATGGTTATGTAATGTTTGTCTGTTTGTCCATATAAATTCACATTAACTAAGTAATTTAATTCTTCTAGATTTGATAGTAGTATAGAGTCAAATGCAGGCATGAGAACCACCATTATAAGGGATTTAATTCCTTGAAGTCCAAACAATGTAGTGTACATAACTAGACAAGTCTAAATGAAATTATTCCATGTTGAAATTATATGTGCCACGATTTGTCAATTTAATTTTCCAGCACAGTAAGTAATTGCCCAAAAAAAATGTTAAAGCATTGAAAAATGGAGACGTTACAACTTACAAGTCTAATGAAAAATCACATACAAACACACAGAGAAGAGTAAAAATAAGTACCGCTGGATCAGAATGGTTTCCTGAACAGAGTGCAAAGTGTAGAAGAGGCTCAGGACGCTCAATCGGGTATGCTTGTCGTCCATCTCCAGCTTTGAATTTTGTCCTTGGAGAAAAGAACAAGCGAAACCACTACAAGAGGATATAAGTAAGAAGAAGCTTCCATATAAGTCACTCGATAGGATTTACAAGATAAATTCTTTGCATATTGAGGAGATATTTCAAAGATATTATAAATGGAATGACCATTCTTTTTTCTTTTTATTTTTCTAGAGGGAAAGGTTGGGGTTGCATGAACCACCTGTCCAGGGCGAGGCAACCGGCACCTGAGTATAGTGTTCTGTATTGTGTCTGCACTGATTGTATGACCCCCAATGTTATATGCAGCCTGCATAGGGCATCACATTGAGCAATTCAGCAAAAGAAGATAGGCTTAACTAAGTTTCACGACTTTCATCCTAATTGACTATTTAAGCTATTACTCTTAGATTTTACCTTTAACAGAAGGAATACCCTTTTCACATTGTTTTGTGGAATTCCATAAGCCAAAAATGCCTATTAGAAACCCAAAAACATATTATAACCTCAATGAAGTGAGAGCATTGGAAAACTAAGAAAGGGAAACATTGTTTTGAGAGTGATAATAATTACATGCATCACCAAAGCATTGTGTATGTTGATCCAGAAAGCTAACTTGTCCTCGTTTTTCAACTTCCCAGGATCTACTTCTTCTAATTGACAAATAAGTGACCTGAAACAACATAGAAGTCGATGGCCATTACAACTTCAAGAGACTGAAGAATCCAACTTAACCATGTACTTTTCACATGAAAGCTTCATGGTCTCAATTAGATATTAATAAACTCACCTGAAATTCTTGAGCAACTGCTCGGTATCACCAAATTTCTGATTTTCTCTGTAAATCCATGATACCTCAACCATGGTGCTGTATGGCCCACTAAACTCCTTGAGTCCTTCCACATGGAAAGGATTGTCTAACCGTACATCGAATGAGGAATTATTCCTCAAACCTGGACTCCACATGTCTACTTGATCTGCAATAGAAAAGGCACTAGTTGAAGACAAGGATGAACTGGGAGATGAAAGGCCTGGATTTGTTGTAGATGGATCCGCGAGTTTGCAATATATAGCCGATATACATTTGACCATATCCTCAGAAAGCCTATTTGGTGTATCTGGAATATGATCAGATATTCGGGTACCAAGATGTCTGCCAGGCTGATTATTCTTGATGAAGCATCAACATTTTGGGCATACTGCATAGATTAAACTGAGTAAAAATCCAAAGAAGGCATCCACAAATATTATTCTCTGGAATTAGCACTGATATGTTTACAAAGAGAAATGTACATAACAGAACTTCACAATAAAATGAATACTGTTGTGTATTCTTCCAAAAGGATAAACACAAGTTTGACTGTTTGAGTAACCAAGACAATTTCTATCAGTATGATTGCAGCAACTCAATGTGCTAGGAGCCATACTAAATACAAAACAGGTAAAAGAAAATTCCCATGAAACATGATTTACCTCCATCATGGACAATGGTTGGGAATGGCAGGTGCGCAGAGATTCGGTTAATACTTCTGCGGCTGGAGCAGATACTCTTGTTGTAAATGTTGTACACTGGGATAACGAGGAGTGGCAACGATATACACTTGAGTCTAAACGCTTTCCTTCTGGTTGATGTACATTGTATTCTTTCCTTAGCGTCTCATGTTCATATCCACTATATTCCTTTTGTAGAGTATCAAGCTCATGATCAATTGATTGTACTGCAGAGCTTCCTCTTTTGGTTAACACTTCAGGCTTAGATACTTCAACTAATCTTGCTCTAGGTGTTGATGGAGGAGACTTTACTTTTTCCTCCTTGGTGAATGGAGCTACAGAGGGTAATTGTTGATCAAATGCTTTACGATACAAGGAGAGAAGATATTGTTCCAAATACACAACTTCTAACTCTAACACCGCAATTTCTTTAATTAATTTGGACGTTGGCTGGAGTCAAAAAACCAAAAATAAAAGTCAACACAAACAGAAAGCCATACTTGACAAGAAATTCATAGCAGACCTATAATTACTAAACATATATAATCATTTATGGCCTGCAAAATAATCTTATGACTGGAAACACATACATGGCATGATTTAGCCTCAAACATTTTCACCATCAGTCTAGTAGTATACATAAAGCAGAACTGTATGTCAACATCAATTTTCTTTTAATGGTTAAGAAAGAACATATAAATCAGTCCATTAAATCTTAGAGTGTCACACACATGTTAATAAATTGTATGAAAATTATGACATCAGAAGCAAAAGCACAGTTATTGGCTAAGAATTTATTGAAGATGTTCCAACCTTGGGCAGTATCGTTTCATTCGAATTAACAAGAGATGTAGGTCTGTATCCAAGTGCCTTTTCTAACGTGCATCTAACCTCAAATTGGTCTTGTAGTCTTTTCTCTAATAGTAGAATCTGCCACAAGACAATTTAAATAAAAAAAATAGACATAGCTATTAGGTAGAAGTATGTTGAGCCACAAGAAAAATCTAAAGCAAGATTAAAAGAAAATTATGCAACTAAAGAATTGTTATAAACAGTTCTGGTGTTGTACCTCTTGCTTCAAACTATGTTGAAGATCACTTGTAGGGGTTTGTTTTTTCCTAGGTTTAACGCATTCCGTGAGGTACCCTGTATCCTGGAACCATATCAAAACCATACATAGGTTTGAAAATCTTTCTTCTAAATAATTGTCTAATACTGTTACTTATAATGCCTATGGACTACAGAGAAAGATAAAATTATATTAAATTAGACCATTATTATTACAATATTAATTATGTCAAACATATATGCTTTCCATAAAATCAATTCTCTGTTCATCCATCCCTTACATAAATATGAAAATATATAAGTTTATTAAAATTTCTGGCTGTCCTTTTCGTTGTGATACCGACTGCAACCCCCCACCCCCCAAATAAAAGCATCATAAATGTGTACAATTCATTTAAAAGAATAGCACCTTCAAATTCCCAAATTAGAAAGAAAAGGAGAAGGCAATATATTGATGAAACAAAGTAGTGATTGATTATACCTGGTTTGTTCGATCTGAGGCCTCAAGATGATTATATGGATTATCATTCCCGTCTCTTTTTTTATCAGGAAAGCTGCAAAAAATGAAAACAGTAAAACACAGTTAATATATGATAAGTTCATTGTGGTTCCCTTTAAGATGCACAGGCTACATTCAATGAAATCCCCAAATTCTCATCAATTCTGAGAGGCATGAGCCTTCAGTTTCATGGTTTTAAATTGCTCTGCAATCACATGACCACCGCAACTACGGCGGTATTTTCCTGCAATTGCCTGCAATGTAAAGGTTTTCTGGCTCACCGTAACCGCAATTTAAAACCATTTTCACTTTTAAACAAGAAACCCCTTCTCCCCAAAGTAGGTGCTCAAATGGGTGGTACACAGTAAGCAAAGCTAGACCCAAAAAGAATGAGTGAACAAATCATTTCAGAAAACATTAATATAAATGGGAAAGCTTTATTTTCTATTTTCCATGAAAAACAAGCAACCTCTCATGCATGAAGTCCAGAATCAATAGAAAACAAGCATAAGAAATAGAGGGGCACCTCTTAGAACGCTTGTGCCTTGGAACCAACCCTTCAAACCCCATCATGCCTAAAAAGCCATCCAAAACCAAAGTCATTTCCAATGAACCAAATACACAACACCACCAAAAAAGAAGTAGAAAAAACAAAGCACCATCCTACCCTGGAACATAACAAAAACAACCACCGAGAACTGAAGAAGAGAAGAACAGTGAACAACACTACACTTGATTGAGCAATGCAATGAGCCAAAAAGGCAGAACAGAAGCACTATATAGCCCAGACAGATACCAAATTAACCATGAGAGTCTATAGACTAGATTCCAACCAAGACTTGACTTGATTTGACTAGCTTCATTTCAGCAGAGAAGAAAAAGCTTCCATAGTATCCACAAAAGGGATCATTTGCAGCAGTGCCTGCTACTACTAATACAATCTTCTTAGACATAAAATATAACTATAATAATGGAAGCAGTCCACACAAAACCAAACCCACAAAGAAAAAGATTAATTAGCCTTTTGACCAATGAGCCTTCTCTTTTTGACAACCTCAATGGTGTGGTTGGTGCTGCTAATTGTTTTGTGTTATGCTATGTTCATAGCCTTTTTAGTAAAAGGGTGGCCTTTTGCACTGGTAGACCGGTGTGAAATGTCAAACGTTTACCAAAAAATGTTAACAAATGAAAATCTCAGCTCCCTGTGAAACTAAAAAGGCTTTTCACAGATCCAAGGTCACCTTATTAGAGAAGAAAAAAATAAAATAGTGGCTGAAGAATACAAGTCACATATTATTCATTCATAGTAGTTTTAAGGGTCATGAAGTTGCCGACGTCTCATTCTTCAATGAAAGCTTGGCCTTATGTAGTTTATAACATCAAAGGGCAGAAATATCTAAAACTATGAAAGTAAATTGTCTTCTCTAAAAAAACATGAGAGTAAATTGTCATCAATGATTTAAAATAAGTACAAAAATAGAGGACTGAGGAATACTTTCACATGTTTAGTGTAGTATATCAAATAGAGTCAACAACGTTGAGTCCAATACGTAAGTATATGATTCATATCCCATGAGAATCTGGGTTCCAATTTTATTATTGATATCGAATTTTATTATCGATATGAAGAATTTTAGTGGATGATTTATAAATAATAAACATTCAATAAGCCTTAAGACTTAATAAATTATACGGATTCAACTTATCTAAACTTTTTGGTATCTAAAAAAATAAAAGATAATTTTTTAACAAATTAATAATTAATATTTATGGATAAAAAAATATTAAACATCAAATGAATTTTCTCATACTCAATTTTAAAAAATGATTATAGAAATCAATGATTGGAATAAGCTTTATTTTCACCACTAATCCAAATACACACTTAATTCTACGTTAATTAGCACAAGTGCTGAATGTTAAGCTTTCGTCATTTAACCATTTCAATTTCGTCTCCTTGCTCTATGCAGTTTATATGCTTATTATATCAATATTTTAATACTTTTTAGTTTTCTACTATTTAGATTTAGAAAATTTTATTTTCATCTGAATAAAAAAAAATTATAAATTGACTCCTCTGTCACTCAGAAGCTTTGCCCGTTGTTAATAGTTTTTAAAAGAAGAGTTACCAAAAGTATCATTCTAAAATCAAGCAATTTTTGGAACAAAAGTGGTGATTAGATAGAGATAGGGCTATTCACTCCTCTTTTTATTTATTTATTTATTTATTAATGAGCTATTCTCTCTCATTGACTGTGTATATGACCCCATATATGTGTATATAGTTGGCTGTCTTATTTTCAATATTTTCTGCTCTCGTTGGGTAAGAGTTGGTGATAGTCCGTCCACCCTTTGTCTCATTTTGCATCACATCTTTAAGTATTAAGCCACTTGATTTGATTTGATGCTGCAAAAAAAAAAAGAGCAATGAAAACGGAAATGAAGATAAGATAGTTGTTTATTTTTGGTCGAAGAGATATACATTTTGACTGTGCCAACATTGGTACAATTTATTTGTTTAGGTAGGTACATTTGATTAATCGGTATACGGTGTTATTGAAGGCTCGAAAATTGATTTGAAAATTCTTTCATATTTGGTGTTGTACTTGTCATGTCCATTCATGAAAAAGGTATTTTGTTTGCACTAGTCCTACTAGACCGATTAAGTTTTCACATATTATAACCAATAATAATGAGGAAACAAGTGACTAGGTAACAAAAAATAGTGGCTTAATTTGCAAGAAGGAAAAGAAAGAAAAAAAGGGTTTATCTCAAAAGTGATGAAAGCTAAAGGATAATAGACGTTGGAAGCTTGAAAGGAATGAGGTTTTGTGGGGTTTCTCTTTGTCTACATGTCTTTTGAGGGAATTAAGAGATGCCCCATATTGTCTTTCAGTATCAAAGAAACTAACGTTTGTCACAGAATCCACCAATATATAATTAATTAATATATAGTATATGTTTAGTGGGGCTTCTCACTTGACCTTTACCAAAACCAATACAAAAAGAAAAGGATGGGAGTGCGGTAAGGTGGACAGTTCTCCCTTTTTGTCGTCATATTAACATACTGAGTAACAAAGTTTTCTTTTTTTTGCTGCACACTTCCTTAGACAGAGAAAAAGATATGAAAAAGGAGGGGAAGAGCCACAGGAAAAGCTGAATTGCTGAAGCTAGGTGAGAGAATATAACAAAGGGAGGAAATTGTTATTGTTGGTAAGTTAAACTTGTTCACATGCAAGCTTATTTAATGGACATGGGAGATAAATAAAAGGACACATAAGAAATGCACATTGTGCATTATTATCCTAAGTCATAACACGCAAATTTCTATTTTTTTATATTGAAATTATGGTTTTAAATGGTAATCTGCAACGCAGTTATATCCATAACATAAAAGTTTTATGACTTATGACAATTGTACTGTATTACAATTATGGTCACATCAGCTTCATTTACTTGTAAATTTCCTGTAATAACAAGATTCACGAAGAAATTGTGGCCGCAATTTATAATGATAATTGAAATTAAGAATAATTAATTCATTTAAAGCATAAAGTAAAGGGCTCAATAGACAACAAAGCCAAGAGAGGCTACAGACAGAAAACAGTAAACATCTTTGGTAAGCTTAACTGTGTTGCGTAGTTAACTCAAACAACATTAGCTATTTATCCTGATAAAGGAGATTATGCTTTATTTTTGAACGGCTGATGAAGGAGATCATGTGTGACATATAGAATTAATTAGTCATGATACAGGGAAAATGACAAAACATTTTAACACCTGAGCTTTGTTTTCCTTTTGAAAAACTAGACAAAGAGACAAATTTTATAAGAGCCTCGTTAGTTTATTTTCTAAATGGACCAAGTAAAAACAAAACAAATATGATGCAGGGTTCTTCTTTGGACAGATATGATATTTTAAGCTTCACAACAGAGTCGAAAAATTCTGGTCCCAATAAATAAACAAATGAAACTAGCTTCTATTTTATCTTGTCGTGGAAATTTCATATAAGCAGCCAGCAGAAGCGCGATTTTCTATGCCACAAAACACCAAGAAAACAAGAAAAAATAAATTGTAATATATGGTTTCAGAAGTGTGAGGATCAGTTTTCAAATTAATATCAGGCAGACATGCTTCCTAGATTCATGTAACCGTCGAAATTGTCTAATTAGATTCTTTAATTGAGGATTACAAAATATAGTATCCGTAAGAATCTAAATTCATAGTTATATATATGTTAGCCGAGATTCTCCTTAGAAATTTTGATAAAAACCAGTTTATAAACACAATACTAAGTTAAGTGAAGATTCTTAAATAATAAAATAGATGCTTTACATAAACATATTATAGATTGAAGGCTTCTACTAGAGTGCAAACACTATCCAAATAGGATTTGAAAAGGTGTTTTGGCTGTTTCAGTTGCAGTGATAGTTAATTTAACATATTATGAACAATTTTGGATGAATTGATATAAAGACGACAAATTAGAAGTATTTCATATGTATGTAAATTCAAATGAAGCTTGGAGAGCTTCCATACCTGTCTGAAGAGTGGTACTTGTAAATTGTGATCTTTTGTCGTTGTTCCTAAGTCATATTATATTAGCTAATATTTGTTTGTTTGCATGTGGGAAACAAATTAACACATAATTTTGAATAGCATCGTAAAGCAAATCTAAATTGGCTTTTGTATCAACTTGAGTTACGAGACCACCTTGTATACCATGCAACACAGTCACACAAGCTAGCGGAACAATAAAAAAATTGTATTTGTCCAATAAATTTGCAAAAAAATTGGGTACAATAAGAAGAAAACACTGAAATATGATGAAAAAAAATAAGAGAAAAAAAAACAATGTTAAAAAAAGTATTGTATAAACACAACTTAACCAGAAAATAAACTATTTACTAATAGCGTAAATAATTTTATATTATCATTATATCATAAATCATAAATCATCATTTATAGTAAATAGTTACTTTAAAAATTATGTCAATAATAATTTTTTATACTTAATGGTATAAAATTATTTAATAGCTTACACTGTCTATATATGCATCATTAAACTGTAACTTTATTTTGGTGTTGATTATTTTTTATCTACACTTTATTTTTTCCATCCTGTAAAGCAAAATTTGAAAATTCATTATCGTTTAAGTCTTTTGTTTTTGCCTTGTTGGTAAAATTCTCACTGGGCATATCCGTCTACTTCATGGCACTTTATGAGTACAACCAATTAAAAGTGACTTTTCAAACTACTTTCATACTATAAAGTAGTACATATGTTGCTCAAATCATAAGAGCATGATGATGAAGTGCCAAAATCAAAGTTCCAAACTGTGAAATCAGAAATTGGCTGATGCAGCAACATACATATGCTACGAGTAGGGAATCTGATCTGAAATCTGAATAGTGTGCCTCACTGCCTCGTAATGGCAACACCTAAATCCACAAATTGTGTCCATTAGCTAAACGTGGAGAGAAAGAAGAGAGGGACACTGTGACTGATCATTGTCAGTGTATTATGGACTACTATATGTTGCCCCATTTTTTATTCACTATTCTTTTTTTTTTGTGTGTGTGGCAAGGATACTTTTAATCAATAGTTAAAAACTAATTTTTAATATAAAAAATTAGCGTACTCCAATATTCGGAGGTTTATCACTATACTAAGATGCATATGTAAAGAGATTGTTTTTAAATTCGAACTTATGATCAATCGATTATCCAAGATATGACTTTATTACTATGCCAGGATGTATCCTCTCTAATTTTTTCATATACCAAGATTTATTTAAAACATTGACATTTTTTTAATGAATTTGTTTTGAATAGACGAACCTGAAGATTGATTTAATTATACCCTAAATAAATGTTATTATTTTACATGCATAATGCATAAAAAATATCATTTGTCAATCATATTATATTAGTACGTGATTATTTTTTGTCCATGATTAGTATAACAAATATGTAGTGAAAAGAAATATGAATCAATTATAATTGATTAATATTTTTACTCTCCGTATTATTGATTATGTTCATCATCAGTTATGGGTACGTACCATGTTTATCATTGTAAAAAGCGGCTTAAGAAAAAATGTTTTAGTGCATTATTTTTCATGTTGGTTTTGAGAAGAATCCCAATTGCGTGACATAAAAGGCGAACTTTCCAAAAAGGTTTAGACAAGCCAGTGAATGCCAATCGTATATTACAAGCAAAAGGCATCTCTCTCAGTCTCTCTTTTTCTACTCCTACTGTCCCCACCTCTCTCCCTCCAAAGATGGTCCAAAATCCATTATCTTAATGGATGCATATACCCTCCTTCAAGGGTCATAATCTAGTAGTTGAAGGTCGAAACCTAAAAAATTTAATATTGTTCAATACTTTAAAGCTCTACCAAAGCATCGCTCTCCAACAATGATTTCATTACTGTACAAATTTATCTAATTCCCATGTTAGAAAAATTTTAATTGGTACTAATCTTTTTAGCTACCAAGACTTTGTTTGCCTTATAATGTGTCATGATAAACAATTACAAACTTCATTTCAGATAATCTGAATTTTATAGAAACCATTTCGATTAAAATAATGTTAAGAGCAAAATGAGTTGTGTTTGAAAAGTTTTATTTCAAAACAAGGTTATCAAAGCAAATACACCAACTAAGGAGGGTTTGGAGTTCTACATTGTAAAACCAAACACACTTAATGTACTCAAATAAATTTTCAGTCAATAATTAGATCACATGAAAAACTTAAAAGGGTAGTCTAATAGTCACTAGTCACACGATAATAAAGTGCAAAAGAATGTTCTTAAGTGGAAGATCTCTAATTCGAATTTTATGGGAAAAAAATCCTTAGAAATAGATCAGTGAATTAATATATAAGTCCACACAATGTTATCTCCAGCGAAGGAACTTGTGGGTATGCATAAAAAAATGAAATCACATGAAAAAAAATAGATGATAGGTTTTTTTTTTTTTGCAAATATATGAAGATTTTCACCAAAAGGTGGCTGGCACCCTGGCGGTTCCAGAGGCTTTAACTTCAGTCACAGCCTATAGTAGTGAAGGAGATGCGCAGAACATTTGTTGGCTCCTAACGCTTTTTATGTTCCTTTTTTCCTCCTTTATCTCATTACATATATGACAGGTCTTTTCTCCAAATTCTCGGGTTGGTTTACCCATGAAATTTTGTCCCTATTTATTTTTTGAGTTTTTTTTACGAAAAATTTATTGAAGTTAGAAAATTAATTCTATCACTTTAGCATTAGTAACTTTAAATTAATTTAAATACACGTCTTAGTTATATTTAATGGTGATTAATTTTATCAAACTTTAAAAAGGGTAAGTGCAATTCTTACATTTATGCCATGTATATCCATATCATATGCACCTTCCCTATAAAATAATAATGATGGTTACTTTTGACAATTCTTGACTGCAGCATCAAAATTTGAGCTATGAGGTACGTCTGACTAAAAACCAGGAAGTAACATGATGCTTATGTTTCCTAATATGCTACCCTCAATCATTGCACAAGCTGTTCTCAACATATACCTAAAAACTGAAATTAAGGAACAACAAAAATGTTGTTGAGCCATTCTCCTAGTCCTACTTGATATTTTCAGCATTGTAGAGATAAATGAACATTAGGATATATTGTTTTTAGAAGAGAAAAGTGGCAAAAGGAAAAGAACTGAGTTAAGGATTCATAAACAAAGTAGATGAGAATATAATCTCCTTAACTTTCAAGTCTTTTTAAGCAGATAGTGTATTTTCCCTTTTGGTAAGTGTAACTCTTAAAAGGATAGATTGCAATAGAATAAAGTGTTCCTTAAAGGAAATCGAAGATTTCTCATTCATATGGAGGAAAAGCCTCCTGTGTTAGCAATTAGCATCCGATTCCATTCGAGTAAGATCAATTCTTTGCAAGAAAAAACACACCCAAGTTATGCATGTCTAGTGTCTCATTAAGAATAGAATAATATTATGGGCAGAACTAGGTCAAACACACAAAATCCACCAAATAGACTATCTAATTTAAGGACTTAATTTCTTTTAAGTAGTTAGTGATCATGTGACAACTAAACTTAACAACTATAATCTGACATACATAAAAATAACCGTTACATATTAGTTATTAGTTAGAGCTACCAATCCCAACACTTAGTGGCGAACCTAAACTAAATTGTTTTACAGTAATTAATTTTTTTAATGGTAGGGAGGGTGTGTAAGGATACAAAATGAGACATGCGCTAACATTAATGGTTACTTGCTTCGTTTACAAATTGCAACCTGAAATGAACTGAATCTAAGCAGATGAAGTTGTTGGGCCACTCAATGCTATACAGGATAAATTAATTCATGTAACAAAACAGTTGAAACAAACTAATCCAAAATGGATTGTTGTCAAAACTAGATTGGACTAATCGGTTTGGACTAGGAAGATTGAACTTACTCGACCCTTAGAAACTACTACATTTTTATAAATAAAAAATGGTAAAAAGAATTGAAAATTCAATTGACTCTGTCAAGTGTGAACCAGTTTATAAGTGCTATTTATGCTTTTCTTTTTGTTGTACATTACGTGCTTATTTTCTCTTTTTATAACTTAAGATGTTTGTTTAATTAGTACATTTTTGGTGTGTTTAATTGATTAATTAGGATTGTGTTCTAGTACATCAAAATAGTCATATATCATTTAAAAATTGAGATTAACATAATTTATAAATATTCCTCTTCCTTAATTCACTGAAGTGTTTTTTAAGAATAAAATTATAAGACTCAAATTAATACAATAAAAAATACTTTGAATGTGATGTCGTTAATGATATAGCATACTTGTTCTTAGTTTATAAATAGGTTTTGAATACTTTATAATGAGATTTGTTAGGATTTAATGTATTGAAGCAATTCTCTTTTGAAGCTCAAGTGATTTTTTTTTTTTTCTGTAGTTGGCGCTTAGCCTGAACATCTTGGCACTTGGCCTAATGATCGATCCCAAAAAACAGTTTGTCAAAGGACAACATTATTTATCTTGTAGATAAATAATATTTATAACAGTAAAATTATAATGTATTAAATTTGATATATAATAATAATAATAATATTTATAGATATATTTCTTATTTTTAATATATTATATGTCTTTCTTTAAGGGAATGATATTATAGGTTAATAACTTTAAAATATAGCTAGTAATAAAATTAAAATTAAATAATGATAATAATCATGATGGTGATTAATGACAAATGTTATTGCATTGACATAGAATTTTCAATTTTAGAAGTGGCGAGATTAATCAATTAAAAATTTCAACAATATCACATAATTAAAATTAATATCTTACAAATGATTAAAAATATCATTTTAAATTATTTTTTATTTTTAAAATAAAAAACTTAAAATTTATTAATTATAAGCATAAACAAAGTAGTCACACTAATAGAAACGAGTACTCATATTTAAATAATTATAAATTTATATATTATATTTTTATTTATTTCATTTATAGAATTCATATAAGTATTAATTAGCACATTATTATTATTACTAGGGGAAAGAACAAATAGGCTTTATATTTTTAAGACAATGTCTCATCAATTAAAAATATATTAATTATTTTCCTCAAATTTATTATGTTTTTATAAATAAATGGATTGCTTATATATCATATTGATTATTGTATTCATCGAAGATAAAAAAATTAACTAGAATAATATAATTAAATATTCTATTTATTGAATATAAATATTTATTAAATTTAATAAATGTGTGAATTTTCATATAATTAATATATATTACAATAGTATTATAAAATAAAAATGTTACAAAAATTAATACGTAGACTTATATAAACTAAAATATTCATTATTTTCATTATATTTAAAAAAATAGTTTATCAAATTATTTTTATATAGTATTAATTATAAAATTTATTAAATATAGTATTCAATTAACATTAATGGTATTATTAAATATGACATTTATTAAATGAAATAGATTTATTAGCTTTAATAAATATTTATTAAATATATAATTTTTTATACCCGTATATATGATTCAAGTCATTAGTTTGAATTATATTAGACTTATTTCTCTTAAGGAAAATTTAGAATTCAAGCTTTGTGGATAAAAAAAATATGATTGTGAGAATTAAGATAGACCCATGAGAGAATTTTTTATTTTTATTTTAAAGAAAATGGTTATTTTTTTATGCGATTTAAAAGATAGTGATATGTGAGATCTTTTAATTAACATATGTAATCTTTTTTACTTTAAAAAACTAATAACAAATATTGATAAATTTAAAGCTCATGCTTTAGTTATTTTATGGAGAAAAGAGAACTCCACCAAATATAATCAACTAAATTCCTCAAGCGGAAATAAATTATTAACAAAATTAATAAATATTTGATACTAATAATATGATAAAAAAATGAAACATAAATAAATTAATACAAATTTAATACCTCCCACTCAGTTTTCTTTTTGTATTTAATGATATTAATGTATCTGGTTTTTTTTATAAGACCTAATTAATTAATTTACCCAGATAATAAAAATAATTAATATAGTTAGGAGCATTGATCTTGTCTTGCAGTTATATTTTTTTAAAAAAATATCTCTAATGAGACATACTTTTTATTACAATGTTTTTATTAGTTTTGATTTTTTGATCTCTACGATTATATATTAATATATTTATTGCTTTAATTTTTATTTGCTATATATGCATGTGAATAATAAAAATAAGTTCATAAAATGCTCTTTGTGCAAGATAAAGTTAGACTCCTAAAAATCCTAAGACATTAATGTATTCAATTATTATTTATTGCACTTAGAAAAATGACTCACAATTAATGTATTCAATTATTATTTATTGCACTTAGAAAAATGACTCACAATTAAGGATATTTTGATTGAGAAAATCATCAATGTAAGAGATACCACTGGTTCTTATAAAAATGACAAAGCCTAACTTTTGTTTTGGGTCTTATCGAAAATACCAGAGGGAGTAGTATGCTTTAAAATATATACAAGGTGAGAGAGCTTTTTTTATTTTTACACGGTTTTCGTTATAATTTTACTTATACCATTTTGATTGTTTTTCTTTAATTAAAAAATCTCAATTTCTGTGTCTTTTCGAATTCCAGATTTCAAAAGCTAAAAACACTCAATTTCTCTGTAAAACAAATCCAATATTATTTCTAACCCCTTCAAATATATATATTTTTTGCGTGTATTAAAACTCATTTATCCTAAGGTTTCAAATTTAAGAGGAGCGATTAAGGTGATAAATCTCATTCCTTTCTTTTACATTTTGTTGCTCATGCTTGTTATGTTTTTTTTTTCTTTTAAAATAATATAATTTAGTAAAATGAATTTAAAGAAGAAAATGTCTATATATGATTTTTTCTATATATGTTTTTTTGTCAAGTTTTTTTGTACCATTGCATTGTAGGTACGAGTGGATAGAATCCGAATCAATCCGATAATTTGGTAAATTCAAATTAAAACAAAATTTCGGATTGATTCAGATAGTTAGTATGGATCAAATTAAAAACTATAAATTTGATCAATTTAATTTGAGTCGATCTTAAATTTTGATTTTAACTATTTAAACTGAACTAATTCACTGGATCACTACTAAAAAAACACCTTTCAACGTCATTAAATTTAAGGCGGTTTTTAAAAACCGAGGTAGAAAAATAAGCAGTGGCATTATTGAAATTAAATGAAATTTTTTAAAAACGGTTATATAAAAAACGTCGTTGATATAAATGTATTTACAGTTACGAGGGCGTTTTTTACTCATGACCGTCTTTGATTTCAAATTAAATAATAAAATAAAATTTTTATTTTTCGGGTCTACACTGTTTCGTCCTTGCTTCTAAGCTCCGTCTATTGCGTTTCTCGTTTTAGGGAAAAACCAAAAGTCTCTTGGCTTCGAGAGAACTCCACAGCATGCCAATGGCGGTCAATGGCTTCGATGTCGCACCTGGTCAACTTCCTCATGCACCAGAAGATCACCCACATCGGCCTCTACGACCCCAACCCCGACATCCTCCGCGCCCTGTCGGGTACCCACATCCACGTCACCATCAGCGTCCCCAACAACCAGCTCCTCGCCATCGCCTCCTCCAACACCACCGCCACCTCTTGGATCCGCAGAAACGTCGCCGCCTACCACCCCTCCACCCGCATCGCCGCCGTCTCCCTCGGCGACGAGGTCCTCTCCACCCTCCCCTCCGTCGCCCCCCTCCTCCTCCTCGCCCTCTGCTCCCTCCACGCCGCCCTCGTCTATTCCAATCTCCATAACGACGTCTTCGTTTCCACCCCTCACTCCGCCTCCGTCATCCTCAACCCCTTCCCTCCCTCCCAAGGCTTCTTCAACCAAACCCTAGAAACCTTCATTCTCCCTCTTCTCCATTTCCTCTCTCAAACAAATTCCCCCTTAATGCTCAACCTCTACCCTTACTACGTCTTCATGCAGAACAGAAACCTCGTCCCTCTCGAAAACACCCTCTTCAAATGGTGCCATATTATTGTAACCAATGGCATTACATGCATCAGTGCACAACAACAATAGCAATTACTTATCCTCTGCCTATGCCTAGTCATAAGTATGGTTCTCGTGGTATTTGTAAGCATACCAATATAATAATATATATGCTTTCCAGACTATTCTTGCTGAGATATATATATTTGCTTGTCTTCTTTTCTTTACCATTTTTTTATTAACTTAATTATCTGGATTTCTTATGCTTGTGCGTGCTGATTAATGAGAAAACTGGATTTGAAATATATTTGCTTGTCTTCTTTTCTTTACCATTTATAAAAGTGAAAAGCCATTTGGGTTTGGATTTGAAATATTGCAGAGAAAACTGGTATGGAAGGATTTCAATATTGCATATGAAGCAGGAGGAGTTGGAAAGGAAATTAAAATACCATTTCCTGCTTATGTGAATAATAACTCTTTAGAGATTCGCTTTTATTGGGCTGGGAAAGGGACAAATGCTATCCCATATAAATCAATATATGGTCCTCTTATATCAGCTATATCTGTCACTCGTGGTTAGTTGATTTGTCTCTTTGAGTTTATTCTTCTAATTTTACATTTGAAGTATCAAATGACACTAATTGCTCTTGTGCAATGCTGAAACAGACTCTACAGGTGGCAGCACGTCTGCAGGGGTTGTAGTCGGAGAATTTATATTAGGAAAAGAAATTCATTAGCAAAAGGTGATGATTATCTAGAATAAAGTAACCAACTATAAAAATATGTTTAATTTTACTAGTTAGTTCTCCTTTAATTCTAGCTTTCTATTAAATTTTGATAATTCTGTTTTTTTTTAAATCTTTATTTGTGTCATCTACTTAGGATACCAAAGATAAAAGAAAAAATGGATAATTTTTTTATTCCAACTTAGTATATTTTTTGGTAACTAAAATAATGTATATTTTTTCAAGACTATCAATGACAAAAGATTTTCTCAAGATACATAAGACATCTCATTCGGTTTTATTCTATTGTCAGAGTTAAAGGATTTAAATATGCAAACGAGTTTATTTACTAACAACTTTGATATTTCCAACAAGATTGGAGAAGGAGGCTTTGGTCCTGTTTATAAGGTATCCTACAAGATATTACATATAACACCTTATAATTATTTGTGATGTGTTTGATGATATGTCTAAGCAGGGGTTCGTGAGAGATGTGCTGACATACAATATATTTATTATATTTTTGTTAAAAAATTTGCAGGTTCTGGGTGTTCTTTTGTGGGATATGGAGCAACACAAGAGATTGGCCCATTTTTAGTGGACACCGATGGTAGGGGCCATAAATTCAATAACTTTTCATGGAACAAAGGTATGAAACGTGAGATCTAGGACCACAAACATATGTACATACTAAAATTTGTTGGCACAGTCCACCTAATTACTGCTTTCTAGTTTCTACATGATCATGATTGTTAATTGATGCTTAGAATTCTTGACATATATAAGTGAAATGTGATAACGCAGAGGCCAACATGATTTCAAAATAATATTAGAATCCAGGTTGAAAGATGATTTCAAAAGAAGAATTGAGTTTTTAATGCAGAATTATAAATGTTATTAATATTGTTTAATTATAAAATTGGAACTTTAATTTGCTAACTCGCATAAAGCTGCTTTATTATAGATGTAGGTTATCAAATCAAAATTCTAATTATGATTGGTAGTATATTGGAGAATATATACTACTAAAAAGTAAAAACACTTACGTATTATACTTAAATTTTGTTTAAACATGACATTGGAGTCTTACTATGCATCACAGGTGAATAGGCAGAGTAACATATTTAACCATCTATTTTCATTAATATTTTTAATTAGTTAAGTTGCATCATTCTTTAAGTTTAATTCTAACTAATGATTGTTGCACGTCATTTCCTGTTATTTTTAATTCTAACCATATATATATATTTCTTAGACAGGGATTATTAATATTAGAAAAAAAAATGTTATGCAACAGTTTTTTCCAAAATCACACAAACAGGTGCTAGTTTTTATATCACCATGCATGTTATTTTTAATTTGGCACACTTATTATTAGTGATTTTTTTTTGTTTTGTACGTTTGAAAAGTATATAACAAATTAAGGCTTAGGCTTTGTTAAGATATTGGTTGAGAAATTAATAAATAGAAAAAATTAAATTAACAACACAGACATGGGATTTTTAATTTAAATTTAAATTAAAAATTTAAATGTACACCATATGATTAAAAATTTAAATTAAGAAAAAATTTATATAAAGAATACAAAAAATTTACTAACAAAAAACCTTGCCTTTGTCTAATATATATATATATATATATATATATATAATTCTGTTATGCATCATGACTCAGCCTTCTTTCTTGAACTTGACAAGTGGACTGTGTGCTGCTTGACTTTTGTTATCGAGATGTGTTTAATTGGTCTTCTTATTTGGAAATAACTGCACTTGTTTTCAAAATGTGGATTGTGATTGCTTAACTGATTTTTATTTATTAAAAATAAATTGTAATTAGTAAATAATACAGTTCATAGAATGAAAATATCTTGAAGTTTGGGTTATGTGTGCCTATGAAAAGTGAATATTATCATCAATGATTATCTAAAAATTTTCTCTTGTTAGGTTCGGCTTGGATGACACTGTCAAAATCTTTCATCGATTACTGCATATGGGGATGGGACAACCTACCTCGAACCGTACTCATGTACTATCCAAAGGTGAAGTCTTTTCTTTTTTATATCCAACAATATATTAGAAGTTGCTTTTAATTAAATTTGCTTTGCTTAAGTGGTGATGCATCTCCAATCGTTATACCTTAGTCAAAACCTCTTTAAAATTTTTTTGATACTTAAGCTGTTAAGCATTCTTCCTTGCAGTTGCAACTTTTGAATGTAATAGTAAAATTTCTTCGAATGTAATAGTAAAAAAGTTTGAATGTATACGTTTTTTTATTACAAGACAAATATTTTGGTATAGCAAATATTATGGAGGAATGAAATCTCTGTCAGAGAAGGTAGATGCACTTTCCCAGAATCTTGTGAGGGAAACGTCTGTACTAAATAATAAAGAAGACACTTTGAGGAGTGAAGAAGCCAACAAAGCAAATGTATGTCAATGATGTTCTAGATTTGTTGTTTGCTCAATTTTAAGATTATGTACCAAATCCTTATGCTTCTAATATTTTGAAATATTTCTAGTTTGTGAAGCTGATATTTGGGTTTTGAACCTTTGTGTTTTTAGCTTGTTAAAAATATTGAAGAATTGAAGCATTCTGGAAAAGAGAAGTCCTCTGCTGTTAAAAAGGCTGAAGAGGGGGCAGCAGATCTGAAAAAGAAAGTTGATGAGCTCACAAAGAGTCTAGAGGAGCATGATAAAGAATACCAGGTAAAGGCTTAAGTTGTCTGGCTTTGTGATGCCTATCAGTGGGATTTCTGTTATGCCTATTGAGGTGTTTTGGGCAACTTACTTTTTATCTTTTAGGAAAAGCAGTTGCTAAATTTGATTTGTATTATGTACAAGTGCATTTTTCCTGTGGTTTCATCAAAGAATTAGAACAATTATGGCTACAACTTTGTATGTTGGATACATTAGAGGATCATTAATTCAAAAAAGGATATTCAATTTGCATGGACTTATATATGTAGGATGCATGTCATTTGATGCTATTGTTCAGATTTCATTTGATGTTATTATTTAATTTGCATGGTCTGATTTAATTTATAGGTACCAGAGATCAATGTAAAAAAAATGCATCAATAAAACGAAGAAAATAAAAAAAAAACTTAGACATACAAAGACGGTTTCCGAAAACGTCATAAAATGACAACATAATATAGACCTACAAAGACGCTTCCCATAACCGTCGTAAATTTGCATAACATACAAAGACGTTTCCCATAAAACGTCTTAGTATGCAGTCTTGACATGCTATCTAAGACGGTCATAAAAACCGTCTTAAATTGGCACCTATTAAGACGGTCATGGTAACCGTCTTCATATCGCAAATTTATCTGTAGACTTTAAGACGGTTATGGAAGAAACGTTGTAATATTTAGCACATACTAAGACGGTTCCCATAACCGTCGTAAAATAGCTTATACATTTTACGACGTTGGCATTAACGACGGTTGAAAACCGTCGTGACATGGCCATAAGAACCGACTTAAAATCCAATTTTTCTAGTAGTGGATTCAAATGATATGTTTTTTTATATATATTTTTACTAAGATTTAAGTGGTTGTGTTAAAAAATGATAGTGTTTTTGTAATTTTAGTATTTTGGGCTTTTGGTTGTCATGACTTACGGTTGATTTGATAATTAATGATAATTTAACATCAATTTCCTTTTTTTTTCATTTTTCCAATTTTTTTATTTTAATAATATACACAATCACAGAAGTTGAACCAACCTAAACATGATTGGATTGATTTGGTCCAATTTGAAAACCCAAACACTAACCTGCATCAAGGTTTCAACCTTACCAAGAACGATAAAAGCCAGAAAGCTTTTTTTTTTTTTGATGGTTTTAGTTATCATTTTACTTGTAACATTTTGAATATCTTCCTTTAAGAAAAAAAAAAACTGCATTTTTATGCCTTTTCAAATTAAAGATTTCAAAAGCAGAAAACACTTAGTATCTCCATAAAACCAATCCAATATTATTTCTAACCCTTAAAACATTTTTGTCGAGGTTAAAACTCCTTTATCTCGAGGTTTGATGATACTGTTCATTCATATTTCTGCAGCTTTTGGCAATAAGATTTCAAAACTAATAGTAGCAATTTAAGGTAAGAAAACCTTCTTCCTTTCTTTTACATTATTCATGTTTGTCATTTTTTTTCTTTTCAAAAAATAACATTTGGTAACATATTTCAAAATGTAAAAAAAATAATACTTCGATATATGATAACAATTTTCTTAATCTAATAATTTTTTCTCTCATTATATTTGTTTATGAGTATAATAAAGTTACTTGAATTTGATTTACTACTAATAACTTACGAACAGATTAAATCATAAATTTTATGTAAATTTTTTATATCAAGTAAATCATGTCTATTTATTTTATATAAAATAGGTAAAATAATTATATTAAAAAAATTAATTTACAATTTTTCATGAATTATTGAAAAATAATGAATACAAATTTTAAAATGCGACATTATTAAAGGTTCTTTTTTCATTCGAGAGAAAAAAATGTTAAACTAAATTTAAAAAGCATTTTTTGAAACACTTTTTATTATTTAATTAATATAATGTGTGGTGTTATTTTATGTTTAATGTCTCTCATTATTATTTATAACGATATATATTGTTTTTATTTCTACTCTTTATGGGTAAAATGAATCAAAAATAGATTTTAAATATTATTATATAATTTTAAAAGATAGTAGTGCTTAAATAAAAGTATGTGCATTTTAGTTTATTTTAAAAGCAATTCCTTTTTACCACCATTTTTAAAGGGTTTTTTGTTGAAAGAAAATGATTTTTTTAATCAAAAGTTTAAGGTGAAATACATATAGTCCAAACTTGTTCAAGTGATAAATGAAAAGTTCTAACAACAAATTTTCTAAGACATTAATGGATTGACTAAAATTTGTTAAATCACAAAATTGTGTGAGTCATACTTCTTATTTGATGCATCCCACTCATGATTTTATAGACTTCTATAAATTTTGGCTAATTGGAGAAAATATGTTGAAAAAAGTGCTGCATAGTATGTGTTAGCACTCCTTGAAAAATTCACTTTTTCAAGGACAAGTTTTATAATATAGTAATTAAATACATTCTGGACCAATGAATCCAGAAAAAAAAAATTCATTCTGGACTCCGTTACCTTTGAAAAAAAACGCTTTGATCTTGCAAGAAAAAAATGATATTACTAATATAACAAATAATGTAAGTTATTTTGAGTTTAATTTTTTTACAGTAAAAAAATTTACACCATAAAATGTAAATCAATAAAAAATTATTGTTTTTGTCAAAAAAAATATTAATATAATTTTTAAAATAATTATAAAAACCAATAAACTTATTATATATCTCAGCTTGTGATTAAATACTAGTATAACTCCTAACCCAGTTAAAAATTATTAAATGAAATTTTGTCTATTTTAACGAAGCTTTTGTTTTTTTCACACGCGCGTGTATATATATGTATATATTTCAGCATATTAAAACACTAACTGTTTGACAACTGTGTTCAAAACTATATATTTAATTATTTATTTATACCATTTCCATCTATTCCCTCTTCCACTTCAATCCCATCCCTTTCTCAGTTTCTCTCACCTTGCATTGCAGTTGCACCTTTCAGTTCTTTGTGGAAATCCAAATCTTTTCCTGTGTCTTTCACCAAAAAAAATACCCCTAGAGACCCTAGTACATGAAAAAATAATAATAGTTAGCAGTAATTAAAAAATAGAACCTTTGTTGTTTCGTGCTTTAATTTGGGCACGGGACTTGAACCCCCTCTCCCTTTTTGCCTTCATATATCATATATATTCCCAAAACACAGAACGCACTTTTGTTGTATATATCAATCATCACTAGCCATTAGCCACCGTATACTATCGAGTGAGGCAGCGATTCAATTTCAAAGCTACATAGAGAAGAGAGACACAACACAACATTTTTCACATATAATAAAAAGGAACATCAAATTCCACCCACCTCACCCACTATCACTAAACCTATAGTCTCTGATTATTGATCTCTCTCTGCATAAGCTTCCCATATTTTTTTTAAGGTACTTTATTTACCACTGCCCCCCCTTTTTCCTAGTTTCGTAGTGTATTCTTTTCAATTTGCCTTAGCTAATGTCTATTCTATTACATGTCACATTTATTTGCTGTCAATTTCGGTTCCAATTCCATGGTGTCTGATGACCTATCTCACCCCTATGATATATGTCGCGTACTTTATTATAATTTTTATTTTTGTGCCCAAATATAAGACTTGCTAATAATGGCAGCGTGAAGAACTTCCTTTTATTAGGAATTTTTTAAGTGCCTCGTGGATATAATTGATGCCTAATTTTATACTTGTATGATTCTGCAACTTTATTTTTTTGCTTAATAATTTTTCAGATATGCAGATGTGCATGTACCTGAATTATGATCCTTAATCAATCTTATATAATCTAAATTTGGTTAGGGTTTATCATAGTATCCTAATAATGGGGGTGTTAATTCGATTTTTAATTGGGTCTTTTGTCATTGAGGGTTTCTGGGTCACAGTGAGTGTGATGTTAAGGTTTAGATTTCAACCTGGCTAGGTCTGTGTTGTTTTGTAAAAGGTTTAAGGGTGAAGCTTTTTCGTGCTGCTTTTGATGAAATTATTGCTGTTGTGGATTTTACGTCTCGTGGGAACTTAGATCATTTGATTCCTGGGATTTTGAGTTTAGGGTTTGGGGGGATGAATTTACACATCGCGTGACAATTGTCAGATTGGATTTTAATGCAGTTGTCCATTGTTAATTAACAGAAAATCACCATTTTTAATGTTTCTCACTGGTTGAATTTGTTTGACTCACAATTTCTTACACTAAAAAAATGATGTTGCATTTTAGACTTCAAAGTTTAAGGGTGTGTTTGGAAAAAAGTTAAAGTCAACCTGGACGGACATTCAGCGAACCAAAGGGGAGACTTCCTTCTACTATTTGTGTCTAGAAAAGTGTAAACGTCCGTTTTCTCCTTTCTCAACGGCAATCCAAACACACACTAAAATTGGAATCCAATCACTTGTCCCCTTTCTTCTGCTGCGGTTAAAGATAACACCTTAACAAAAAAAAAAAAAAAACTAAAAGAGAGAATGTTTATATTTGAAAGAATTTTTTTTTTTAATGACATGTTATTTTTCAATTAGAGGGACTAGCATGGAGATAAGTGATTTCCATCTGTTAAATTTTTCTTAGGCCTTGCCCAAGGGTCATAGTTCTAGTGCTACTAAGTCTATTTTGGGAACTATTTGATCTTGAGATAGAGTCTCACCGGGTTGCTTTGCTTGAACTTTACCCTATCCTTTTCTGCATAAACCAGGTAATAGACCTCGATTGTAAATTTGTGTTTTTTTTAAAAAAAAACCTCTATAATCATGTTGTATACTTGGGAAGGCATCTGTTGATCAACATTCCAAGGTAATAGCATTCAATTATGAAGTTAGATGTGAATTATTGTCTTGTCAGAAGCTATAAAAATAATTATAAAATTTCAATGATGCCTCAATTACTATTGCCATGCATCACTAAATGGTTTACTCTTATCAGGGCAGTAAACAAGAAAATATGCATTGTTCTGCTAGATCACACACTCACACTTAATAGTGGTTAGGTATGCCAATTTGAACTGAATAGGCTGTCCAATCTGCTGCTCTCTGCATATGCAAGTGCCCACTTAATTGAGACCATAAACTGATGGGAAGTGGGGGATTCTTTTTAAACAGATTACTTAATTAATACATTTCAATTCATTGTTAAATAATTTCACTTATTTTATACAATGGTATAACTAATAGTGTGATATTATATGTTGTCTTCTTGCTTATTGTTCTGTTGTGTATTTATTTGTTAAGACTGGTTTGAAGTTGTTCATTCTCATTTTATGAACTAATTGATTTGATTGTTTTATCTTATTGCAGTCTATGAACAACTATTTAAATGTATGAAGAAATAATTTCATTGAACTTTCTAGTTATGAAGCTCAAACACAAATTTGAAATTATCTGACATGCCATGGGGTAACATTAAATGTTTGATATAAAATGATGCGTTTACATTCAAAAAGCAAGAAATGCACCTAAGTTTATACTGACATTAAAATTTGAGGTATTCTGTCATGGACACTGTCATGATTTCTCATGGGATTGGGAATATGGTCAAACTAATCCTTATACAACTAGGGCAATCCTCTCATGCTGAACTCGTGCTTGAGGTTAAGGTAGGTTCGATCTGTTTTTGCTATGATATCAGAGCCTATTCTGTCCTTATGTTGAGCTACCTACAGATGGCAGGTTCTGCAAAACATCATGCTATAGAGTTCAGTTTTGGGATGAAGGGAATGCATCAAGATCTCATATCAGCTAGGAATATGGCCAAATACTCCTTGTAAGATTTGGATAGTTCTCTTAACTTGAGCTTTACCCAGATCATTTATAATATACACAACTCTTTTTTATTTTTTTCTTCCAAATTGCTTGTGCTTATTGACCCTTCCAAAAAGTGACTACTTCATAGATTAAAATCAATGTGTTTTTGAAAATATTTGTTGAGTAAACAGTGTATGTACTGACAGAGTAAGAGATTTGTACGCTATCATCAAATCACAAATCATCATGTATAGTAAGTTTGTTGGCTTTTACAATACCTAAATTGTCATGTCAATGATGATTTCTGATTAGTTGATAGTGCAATTTTTTTTATACTGACAATGTATAGAAATTGAACTCATTTATTTTAATAATTACAAAATCTTTACAATTTCTACACTACCCTTAGTATCATCATGAATTAAAAAATAGTTCCCAACAATTGTGAGTCTGTGATTGTGAAAGGAAAGTGAATGGTTTACCACCTACAAGTACATTAGCATAACCTAGGTTATTGCTAATGCATGATGTGTTTGGCAAACAATGATCATGATCTAAATATAAGTTTGCATTATATTATTTATTGGTTTAATCCAAGAAAGTCTATGTAATACTCCTTTGGAGGGTAGATTTAGATCAGACAAAAAGAATGAAGGTTTTCTTGGCCACTAATCTCTTACTTGTTTGAGGGAGCACTTGCTGCTGCACTAACATGTGATTTGTTCTCAAGAATCTTGTCTTGGACTATTTGTGTTGAGGCTAAGTTAGGTGTATTGCATTGAGCCTTGACAGACTTAGGTGGGTCAAGTATAACTTGTCTCATTTGGAAGGTACCTTGTGTCATCAAATCAAGCTTTATTTTCTTTAAATTTGTTTGAGGCTCTTTTTGTAATTGAGATTCATGGCTGCCAATTCATCTTTTCAATTTGAGAAAAAAGAGCCTCAAACAAAAGTTAAAGAGAATAACGCTTGATCTGATGTCAAAAGGAACCTTTCAAACATGACTACTTGTACTTAACCCACCTCAGTCTATGGAAGCTCATTGTGATTCATCCAACTTAGCCTCAACACAAACAGTGTAAGACAATATTTTTGAGGGCGAATCACTTGTTAGTGCAACAAGTGCTCCCTCAAACAAGCAAGAGATTTGTGGCCAGGAACCTTCATTCTTGTTGCCTGATCTAAATCTACTTCCAGAGGAGTATTTCACTAACTTTCTTGGATTAAAGTAATAAAGAATATTATGCAAGCTTGTATTTAGATCATGATCGTTGTTTGCCATGCACATATAAACACACCAACAATAACCTTGGTTATACTAATGTACTTGTAAATCATTCACTTTCCTTAATTGTTCCAGGCAAACCTCTTTTCTTTTCCACATGATTTCAACATTTCTTTCATATATTTCTCTCTCTTTCAGCATGTTATTAGAGCCTATCTTAGATTCATTGTTTGGTCACTTGTATTGCCACGCTCCAAGCTAGTAGCCCTGGGCGTTTGCGAGAGTGTTGAAAAGTTGCCTTAATTGTGCTCACCCCTCTTAGTTGCGACCTTTTTGGTGCTGCTTTAATTGCAGCCTTAAGGGTGGTGTTTAGTCCCAAACTGACTAGAGATATGACTTAAATAGATCTATAAATCTTGGGCATTCCTCATGTTACAAACCGGTTTTATGAGGCTGAGTTAGGCCATAGGACCGAATTCTAAGAAATACAGAATTAGAGAACTGAATATTCAATACAATTTTTGTTTTTCATTTAATACGTGATCTTGCATTCCCCGCACCTCTCAAACCTTTAGTGAAATGGATATATTGACAAATGATTCCTTGCTCTGATGCTGTCAAGTCATAAAGCCAGTAATTTAAGAAGGGATCTTGAAAATGGTAATTTGTATTGCTGGTTTTATCAAGTTAATGTTCCCCCAAATTTTCTGTAAATCACTGAAATCCTAAAATGGAATTTCATAAAAGTTCATATTGGTGTTTGCTCCTAGTCAAGGAACACATGGTGTTTTTCTTAGTTCTACGATATATATTGTTTTGCTCCCTTTTCTTTTAATTTGATTTTGATATACCCATGCCATTTAGTTTCAATATATTTTATTTATGTTTTATTTTCAGCCTCCTTTTTTCAATACTATGCTTAACACTACATTATTATACTTTTTTTGTGGAATGGCCTTTGACAGAATAGTGGTTAGATGGGAATCATAAGTCATAGGAAGCATATCATGTCATACTGCCGATTTTAATATAGTATCATGGAAGTACTTCCTTGTTCTGGTGTTCAGTATGCTGGGGGATCTGATTGCTCTCAGCCAAGTTTAGGAACAACTTTTGTAAACCAGGGAGAAAGTGGTGATCAGGCTAAATTGGAAGATGATCAACTGAATGACTCATTACGAACGGAAGGGCCTCAGCTAGAAAGACAAGGCCAAACGCAACAGATTGTTTGTGAACCCTTGACTAATATAGCTTGCCAATGTGGTGGATCTTCATGTTGTGACTGCCAAGTGGAAGGCCAGAAGGAATCCATTAGTTTCCATGATGTTGAAGATGATGGAATAAACAAGCCTTGCTTAGCCTTTGAAAACTCTGGCTCTATTCCAGATACAAATGAAAGTGAATCACCAAATGGTAGTAGGGAAGTAGAGCTGTCATTTTCTGAACCCACCTGGCTGAAGGGAGATGAGCCTGTGGCATTGTGGGTCAAGGTATTTGTGTGCGCGCGCATGCGCAAAATTTGGTTATTTACTATCTGTTGGGAGCCTTTTCTAATAGTTGTTTGCTATTCTCCCTACAATTAGAGTATTAATTATTCAACAGTCCGATGTAGCCAATGTTGTATTTATTATTTTAAAATTCCTAATATCTCTTTACTAATATTACACCTGTTTGTTTTAACTTTTATTTTAATTTTTCTTTTATAAAATAAGCAGTTTTTTGCTTTTTTGATGTATTTTTCTAAACTTTTTTTTTCCTACTTTTTTAATGAAACAACTTCTATTTGCTTCTTAAAACATCACTTAATTTTTTTTTAAGAATAACTCTTTTTTTAAGTTTAAAAAATGGGCCTACTGCTTGATCACAATGATTAGAAAATATTCTCTTTATTTTAGACACCTCTTACATATTTCATTGACCAACTTGGGGGGGGGGGGGAGGGGAGGAAAGTCAGAATGCAATGTGGCCTAATTTTGTGTTTTTCTTTACTTGTCTTTTTTAGTGGAGAGGGAACTGGCAGGCTGGTATCAAATGTGCAAGGGCTGACTGGCCATTATCAACTTTAAAAGCAAAACCAACTCATGACCGGAAGAAATATTTTGTTATATTTTTTCCTCACACAAGGAATCATTCTTGGGCTGATATGCTGCTTGTTCGATCAATTTATGAGTTTCCCCAGCCTATTGCACACAAAACTCATCAAGCAGGATTGAAAATGGTAAAAGATTTGACTGTTGCACGGCGGTTTATAATGCAAAAGCTAACCATTGGTATACTGAGCATTGTTGATCAGCTTCATCCTAATGTATGTGATGATGGTTCTATTTCTTCTTCACTCCTTATTCTTGTAATCTCTAACTTTTTTATTGTATTTTTTACTTTTGATGTTTTTGATAAATATAGGCCTTGCTAGAAACTGCTCGTGATGTGATGGTTTGGAAGGAGTTTGCTATGGAGACTTCTCGTTGTAACAGTTATTCAGATTTTGGCAGAATGCTTCTAAAGTTACAAAATGTAAATTACAACTTTTGATAATAGTTTATGGAGTAGAGAGCTTACATTTTTTCGATCTTTTAACATTGTTGCATTTTAAAATGTCTGAACTTGTTGTAGCTATGCTTCTCTATTGGGTTAATATGCACTAGAAATATACTAAACAATATTCTTGTGAATATGAAGCTTCTACTAACATAACAAAGTAGTGTGATAGATTTACATTGAGTTCTGCTTTTATTATATATTTTCAAGTCAAATAAAATTGGAAAAGTACTTGATAACAATGCAGCTTTAGAACCTTGTGTTGAAAAAAATTCTACAAGCTAAAAAAGACAGGGTTCCAATGCATTTGGAGGGTGCTACACATGTTAGATTTTGATAAAGTTTGAATTCGAAAAAATTGCAAACTACACCTTGATGATCATTCTTTTGCTCTTCTCTTACATGTGACTTTTAGGGTTAACACATACCTTGGTTACTATTGTAGTTCATTGGCCCTGAAGTTTTTATACTTCATATCCTCCCACTTTTAATTTATATTGTTTCCATGCTTGTTTCTTCAACCCTCACTACTAGTCTTTTTTATTCTTGCTATGGACTTATGGAATTCAACTTGCTGACAAGGGATATCATTCCATTTTCCTCTCATTTGGGTGATGTGTCTCATGGGTCCACAAGCATACTTAGTATTGCGTCTTAAAACTAATGGTGAATTAATTTCTACCTAGCATTTTGTATCATGTATTTCAAGATAGCAATGCCACTGTGATATAAGAGCCATTTTAGTTTTCACCTATTCATATTCTTAATCTTATTTAAATATAGTTGGCCTGATGTCTTATCAAGGGGAGAGAAAAGAGACTGCCTTGGTATCATTTCAATATAGCATATCATCTATTCTATTGACTTGACATCCTCCACATGGATGAGCACATATTGCCAGTATGGCAATTCGTTAAGTTAAAAGCATTATCATATTTGATTGAATTGAATTTCTGGCACTTCTTTGAAGTTGAATGCTAACACCTAATGTAAATTACTTGCATAGTATGTGCTATTTATGTCATTTGAGCTATATTGTAGTTTTAAAATTATAAATCCTAGTATTTTCAGTTTTCATTAGATAAATACAAACATCATGGTTCAATTAATATTTCTTGGTAACCTTTTCTGGTGACTTAAGTAGTGTAATCATTTTTCGTTACAGAGCATAGTGAAGCACTACACAGATGCTGACTGGATACAACATTCATCTTACTCTTGGGCTGAACGATGCCAGACTGCAAATAGTGCTGAATTGGTAGAGCTACTGAAGGAGGTACTTTATAATTTTGGTGACCAATTCATGTATCTAGAAAAAAGGACTGTGTACTCATATTTGCATGATCTTCATGGCAAATGACTATTTTTTTATTTATTTAATACTCACAAATGGATAATAAACATAAAAATAGGACAATAAAATGCTTAAAACCCATGAGCAGAGCACAGCTAAAGGTTGTCTCATATTGTTATTATTTTGTACGCCCTGACTCCATTTCTTTCCCAGAGTGCATTTTGATAAAAGAACATTCAAGGAAAATAAAGACTTAAGTTATTAGGTGAAGGCTCAAGATTGATTTTTTATCTTTAACACCTCTCGTCATGCATGCATCCATTAAGGTTGAAGTGTGAATACACATGCTTAATCTACCCTGTGCTGAAAACTCAGCCATATTTAAGAGAATGGAAGATGGCAAGGATTGAACTTCTGATGACTTATTCATAGAGGCTTTGATACTATGTCTGAGAGCAACTCTCAGTTAAAAGTTTTAGCTATTAGGTGAAGGACCAACATTGATTTTATCTCAAACGAAACCTAAACAAAATAGTAGGGAAAAATCTTTATAATCTTCAATACAATAAACCCAAGAGGTGAAGATACAAAAGAAATGGTCCCTTTAAGTTTTTGCTTTTATCCGTTCATATCTTGCCCTCACACTGCCACGAATCCTTACTAGTTAGGGTGTTCACAGATAAGAAAAAGCATCCAATCAAAGCACTTTTGTTTACTTAATTCATCATCCAATTGGTTTGGTTTAAAGTTTAAATTCGATCGAATGATACAATCCATTCTAAAGCAGCTTTGATCAAATCCTTTTTTGGTTCTAGTCTTACTTTTATTTTGCTCTGAAAAATGGTATGAAATAAATGGTAAGATATATAATAAACATAATATTTACTAAAAAAACTATCTTTAATTAAATATATTTTTCATAAATAAGTATAAGTCATGTGAAAATTTTACAAATATATAGAGAAATAAACATGTAACCATGAATCATATCATAAATTTATAAATAAAAATATAAACGTATAT
This sequence comes from Glycine max, assembly GCF_000004515.6. Lineage (NCBI taxonomy): Eukaryota > Viridiplantae > Streptophyta > Magnoliopsida > Fabales > Fabaceae > Glycine > Glycine max. Next base: position 5,454,183 of record NC_016089.4, on the reverse strand, counting down.
ATAAGTTCATTTTGGATTATATTGGATAGGTTATCAAAATCAAATCTGATCTAATTCAATAAATTTTTTTGGGGTTTTTTAATCTGTTTTTTTTTTGTTTGATTGCATTGGTTTGTGAACACTGCTACTCACCAGTGCCCAAAATGTATAAGAGATTAAGAAAAATCATTATGATCTTACATAATTCCTATTATTTTAAGAAAATATGTAGTCTCTAGAAGTTTATCTGATTGGTTTTTGTGAAAACCAAAATCAGATATTCACTCAATTGCCTCTTTTGATTAACTAAGGTTATCTTCTGCCATCTGGGGATATCAGTATACACTAAACACTTCTAATGTCATTTTTTATGCATTTTTTTTGGTATATTTGTTAATGCATTTTAAACTTTAATAATAGAGAATGTGGGCAATGTGGTGCTTCCTTTCTGATGCGCAGACTGAAATCATATGTCAAATTTCTAAAAGCTGCTGAAATAAATACATAACTTTGTTTAAACAATAATCACAAAAACTTATGCTTTGCTTAGGTTGATTTGTTTCTTATCCTCTTGTTCAGGAATTGTCTGATTCTATTTTGTGGAATGATGTCAATGCTCTTTGGGATGCACTGGTGCAATCAACATTAGGTTCTGAGTGGAAAACCTGGAAGCATGATGTGATGAAATGGTTTTCCACATCACCTTCCTTTTCTAGCAGCAAGGATATGAATCAAATGACCTCTGATGGGTTGTTCCAAGTAAGCCTTCAGGTTGGTAGAAAAAGGCCCAAACTTGAAGTTCGTCGTGCAGATACGCATGCTACACTGGTGGAAACAAAAGGTTCATATCAGCAAATTACTCTTGAAACTGACCCAGGTTTCTATAGGAGTCAGGACATATTGAATACATTAGCAGCTGAGACCTCTACACACAAAGATATTAAGGAGGTACCTGTGGCAACTAGTAATTTGACCAATAAATGGAATGAAATTGTAGTTGAGGCTACTGATTCTGAGATGTTGCATGGAAATGGAATGGAGTCAACACCTATGAATGAGATGGCTGGTAAAAAAATTGTAGAACCTGGTGCTAAGAATCGGCAATGCATAGCTTATGTTGAAGCGAAGGGAAGACAATGTGTGAGATGGGCAAATGACGGTGAGGTATATTGTTGTGCGCATTTGTCATCTCATTTTTTGGGAAGCTTAGGGAAAGCCGAAAAACCTGTTTCAGTTGATACTCCAATGTGTGGAGGTACAACTGTTCTTGGTACTAAGTGTAAGCATCATGCCCTTCCTGGCTCTTCATTCTGTAAGAAACATCGTCCCCATGCTGAAACAAATGAGATCTCAAATTTAACCCATAATACACTGAAGAGAAAACATGAAGAAAATCACATTGGTTCAGGGGGCTTGATCAGCAAAGACATGGTATTGATAAATGCTGAAAGTTCATTGCAAGTAGAACCAGTGCCTGCCATTGATGGTGATTCCTTCCTTGGAAGAAGCAACTTAGATGAGAGGCCTGCCCTTTCTGGCAATGATCAGATTGCAATGGAGGTACTTCACTGTATAGGTTCTCCTCCTTATGATGACAAGGACCCCTGTTTGGAAGAACCAAAGAGGTATTTCTTGTATTGTGAGAAGCACCTTCCAAGCTGGCTAAAACGTGCAAGAAATGGAAAGAGTAGGATAATATCAAAAGAAGTGTTCACAGAAATTTTAAGGGACTGCTGCTCATGGAAGCAAAAGGTGCACCTGCATAAAGCATGTGAGCTTTTTTACAGGCTATTCAAAAGCATTTTGTCACAAAGAAGCCCAGCTTCTAAGGAAGTTCAGTTCAAGCAGGCTTTAACTGAAGCCTCAAAAGATACTAGTGTTGGGGAATTCCTTATGAAGTTGGTTCATAGTGAAAAGGAGAGAATTGAATTGATCTGGGGATTCAATGATGACATAGATGTATCCTCACTCGTGGAAGGTCCACCTCTCGTTCCTTCCACAGATAATGACAGCTTTGATAATGAAAATGTCATTAAGTGTAAGATTTGCTGTGCAAAATTTCCTGATGACCAAACTCTTGGTAACCATTGGATGGACAACCATAAAAAGGAAGCACAGTGGCTGTTCAGAGGTTATGCTTGTGCCATTTGTCTGGATTCTTTTACAAACAAGAAGCTATTGGAAGCCCATGTTCAGGAGAGACACCGTGTGCAATTTGTTGAACAGTGCTTGCTTCTCCAATGCATTCCTTGTGGTAGTCATTTTGGAAATATGGAGCAGTTATGGCTGCATGTTCTATCAGTCCACCCTGTTGAATTCAAGCCACTGAAAGCTCCTGAGCAGCAAACTTTGCCTTGTGAGGACTCTCCGGAAAATCTTGACCAGGGAAATTCAGCTTCTTTGGAGAATAATTCTGAGAATCCAGGTGGTTTGCGGAGGTTTGTTTGCCGGTTTTGTGGGTTAAAATTTGATTTACTACCTGACCTGGGTCGCCATCATCAAGCTGCTCATATGGGCCGCAATTTAGGTACCAGCCGCTCTACAAAAAGGGGAGTTCGTTATTATACGCATAGATTAAAATCTGGCAGACTTAGCCGTCCTAGATTTAAAAATGGTTTGGCAGCAGCATCATTTAGAATTAGGAATAGGGCTAATGCTAATTTAAAGAGACACATTCAGGCAACAAAGTCACTTGACATGGTGGAAAGAAAGATAAAACCTCATGTAACTGAGACAGGAAATATTGGTAAGTTGGCAGAATATCAATGCTCGGCAGTTGCAAAGATTTTATTTTCTGAGATTCAGAAGACTAAACCACGGCCTAACAATCTTGATATCTTGTCAATTGGTCGTTCTGTATGCTGTAAAGTTAGTCTTAAAGCCTCACTGGAGGAGAAATATGGAATTTTGCCTGAAAGGCTCTATTTGAAGGCAGCAAAACTTTGCAGCGATCATAACATTCAGGTGGGTTGGCACCAGGATGGGTTCATTTGTCCTAGGGGTTGTAAGGTTTTGAAGGACCAAAGGGATCTCTCTCCCTTAGCATCTCTTCCTAATGGTTTCCTAAAGCCAAAATCAGTAATTTTATCAGATCCTGTTTGTGACGAGTTGGAGGTGGATGAGTTTCATTACATCATTGATTCACAACATTTAAAAGTAGGGTCCTTACAAAAGGTTACTGTCTTGTGTGACGACATAAGCTTTGGGAAGGAATCAATTCCAGTGATTTGTGTATTAGATCAAGATATTCTAAACTCTCTTCTTAGGCATGGGTCCGTTGAGGAAGATATAAATCTCTCTAGGCCTTGGGAGAGCTTTACTTATGTTACAAAGCCAATGCTTGATCAATCACTTAGCCTTGATACTGAGGTACTTAATTGTGACTCAGTTTTTCCTTTGATCAAATCCAAATCAGAGATAACAGAAAACTTCATTTATATTAAATGCATGTTATTTCACATACTTATTTGTCATAAGATACCTTATTGATACTCATGTCCATTTAAGGACCTAAAATGGATCGAGTTCTATGCTCAAGGACTCACACAAGTATCACACGTTTATGTAATACATATCTCTTTGTCAAACTGAATCTAGAAAGAATTTTTGTTGAGTACACTATCATTTTAATTGGTTCTCAATAATATTTAACCTATTTTTTTATTAACAGAGTCTGCAACTAAGATGTGCTTGCTCATTTTCTGCCTGCTGTCCTGAAACGTGTGATCATGTCTACCTTTTTGATAATGACTATGATGATGCAAAAGACATATTTGGGAAACCAATGCGTAGTAGGTTCCCATATGATGAGAATGGTCGAATAATATTGGAGGTAAAATATTTGTATTAATTATTTGCTGCCATTATATATAAAATATGTTCTAAATATGTTGGGCATTATTTAGCAACACCATATCCAGGTTATCCTAAAGTTATGTCTCCCCCCGCCCCCTACTTAGAATTAAGTATATAGGATATACAGAAGATATTTCCCTTTTTGATTTCTATGTTACTAATCTACAAATATTTTTTGTCTCATGCTGGGAATTGCTCTGTGAAACTACAGGAAGGTTACCTTGTGTATGAATGTAACCAGATGTGCAAATGCAATAAAACCTGTCCAAACAGAATATTGCAGAATGGAATACGGATTAAATTGGAAGTCTTTAAAACAGAAAAGAAGGTGCTACTTTTCTTCTTTTGATGATTTCCAAATGACTTTTAAGGTCTATTACATTGACTTTTATTATTTCATTCACAGGGATGGGCTGTAAGGGCTGGTGAGGCTATCCTTCGTGGAACATTTGTGTGTGAGTACATTGGAGAGGTTTTAGATAAGCAGGAGGCACAAAACCGGCGCAAAAGGTTTACATTTCTTCACAATGTAGTTTCTTTTAGCAGTGTTGTTAAATGGTGGCACTATGGCCGCCATGGCAGTTTTGCTGCCAACCGCCATTGTTAATTTGTGAAGGGAGGCATGCCATGGCGGACCGTAGGCCACAATGGCATGCTTATATGTCGGAATTTTGGCCTTCCCCCATGTTGCGCCATCTGCCATTGATAACATTGCTTTTTAGTTAATTGATGTTTTTTCTCTTTTACTGACTTGCCCTATATAAATACCAGATACGGCAAAGAACACTGCAGTTATTTCTATGACGTTGATGATCATGTTAATGATATGGGTAGATTGATTGAAGGACAGGCCCATTATGTCATTGATACAACTAGATTTGGAAATGTCTCTAGGTTCATCAATAACAGGTGAGCACACGGATTTAATGTAGGAGACTAGGAATATTTGTTATTTGCTACAACAAAAACATGATGCAATTTGTTAATTTTCTTTTCTTTTCTTTTCAACATGATAAAGATTTTACTTTTTTTTTTCTTTCGAGCTATGGTGGTTTTTATTGAAGCATAAGATTTTATCACTAGCAACTTTTTAATTCATTGTTTTACTTCCTAACGCCTGTTGGTTTCCTCTTGCAATTTGGGGTTATTGCAGCTGCTCGCCCAATCTTGTGAGTTACCAAGTTCTTGTAGAGAGCATGGATTGTGAGCGTGCACATATTGGTCTTTACGCAAATCGAGATGTAAGAACCCTTCTCTATATGATGTTCCCTTTAGAGTGACCCAATATTTATGTTGCTTGGGAGTATGCTCATACAAACACTTTTCTTGATATGGTATCTGGTTGATGTGGGAGAAGGGAGTTCAGTTTTAGAGGAAAAGGAAAGAGAGGGAAGTTTTTTCATTTCTAATTATTATCCAATTGATAATTTTGTTTAAAATAAAAGAAATATAATGATAGATCTACACAAACTTAATGTGTTAATCTTTTATTTATATTTATAAACATTATATAACTCAATTTTAAAATAAAATATTTTCCCTCCCCTTCTTTCTCTTCCAAATTCCAAACATACCCTTAAGTGTTGAAGACCATACTTCTATTAGATATTGCCCATTGGCTAAGTTGTATTAGAAATATGCTATCCATATCCAGCTTTAAGGACGTTTATGTGAAGGATGAATTTATGGATTAGATAATGGACTTCACTTGACAAGAATGAAACTTCCTTTTATGTAACAAAATCCTGCATGATTGCCAATAGTGGACATCGCTGTTTTGTCTAGCTTGTACTACATGAATTAGATTTCACTTTGTCTCTTGTTATCAGATTGCTTTGGGTGAAGAATTGACATATAATTATCATTATGATCTTTTACCTGGAGAGGGATCTCCTTGCCTTTGTGGTTCCGCCAAGTGCTGGGGACGTCTGTACTAGAACCTCAGCATCCATGCTGTGTTATTTTAAGATAGTCCAATTTGGGTAGCAAATGATTCACTCAACATTTCAACATTCCAATGAGGAAATCATGCCTACCTAACTTTGAAGTGTTACTGTCTTGATCTCTCTAACAGATGGCACTAGCTAAGGCATCTATATAAAGCAAGGTATTAAATTGCTAAATGTCTATACCAAACTTGACCGTGATCTAGTGATTAAGGATTTTTTGCTGTGTAAAATTTCCCTCCCCCTTTCGCTCTCTAAGTTTTTGTAGCTAGGTGCACTTTTGTTTTCTTTTCTCTTCCTTTCTAATTTTCTCCATCCAAGTGCATGTATTCATCAAATAATTAGGGAAGAACCATTTGTTCCTAGCTCCTCACCAAATTAATGAAGTTCAAGGGAAAGGAAGAGACTTTCTTTGTGTCAGCATCATTGATAGTGGTGTAGGAATGCAAATATGACCAAAGGTGTTTAACTTACCTCCCTTTGTTTTGTCGGCTAAATTACTTATTTTTAAGGGTTAAATATGTTTTTTGTCTATTAACCTTTTGCAACTTCTAGTTTTTGTCTCTAAACTTTTTGATGATCAGTCAATGTTATTTCAACTTTTTTTTGAGTCATAGATTTTAGTCCTTTCCATATATTTTGATTGTTAAGTGGTGATGTGGATTGATTTTATTATTATTATTTTATTTGATTATGTTTATTTTTGGTTAAAAATTATCAGAAATTACATGGATAAAGTATTTTAAAAGGATTACTAATTTGTGGTGACTTATAATTGTCACAAATTACAAGAACCTTTAAAAATAATTTCGTTCAACTAACTCACATCTTAATTAAAGAAGGTTATTATTCAAACCAACAAAAAGAAATTAATCAAAACCAAGGATATAAGTTATTCCAAGATCAAAATCAAGCCGCATTTCATGTTTGATCAAATCCCAAACCAAAATAAAATCTCACTCATCCCCGTTCTTGTAAGATGAAACACTTTTGTTGTTTTCCTTGACAACTTCCTTTTCATCTCCTCTGCCACTAGTAGGCAAAGCAACAACATTGTCAGAACCAATTTGTTTTTTTAAGATTGCGCACACTGCACACTGATGAACTTAAGCCTCTCAAACTTCAATCTTCGTCGACGTTAAAGAAAGGATCTTTTTTCCATCGATCAAAACTCAATGCCATAAATATTGAAATATGGAAAAGGAAAGAATCGATGAATCCGATATATGTAATCTCGCTTACCCTTCATGTTACTTTTCACGCTTGGCACTGGCACCTTTCGCCCCTCTCACCACTGTTGGCGTTTGGGTTTGGGAGAGAAAGGGTTTGGGGGTGAAGGAGGAAATGGGTGGCTCAGGGTTTGAGGAAAGGGCGTGGATAGAAATTGAGTTTGGGTTTTCTTCAGGAAAATAATTTCTGATAATTTTTAGTTGAACATAATGAAATAAAATATTAATAAAACCAACACCATATCATCACTTAACGACCAAAATAAATGAAAAAGACTAAAACCTATAATGAAAAAAAAAAGATGAAGGACGTTGATTAGTCTGAGAAAATTTAGAGACCAAAATAAGAAATCGTAAAGAATTCAAGACTGAAAAACATATTTAATCTTTTTTAAAATTTGCTTGTAAATTTATCAATCAAAAGACGAGTACGATTAAGTGTTTCTATTAATTTATATATAAGTTTTTATTTATTTTTTGTTTTGATTATACTAATTACTGCATTATAGTACTTACAGAATTATGTATGTTTGATAGTATGCTTTTGATTGGCTATTTTTAAACCATCAATTGCCCAATTTGTCATTCCAACATGTATGTTACATTTATGTTTGATAGTATGTTTGAGAAAACGTTCAAGTGCCTTCAGAATTATGTTCGTGAACGAATCAAAACCGCTAATTCTGCGTTGGTCCATTGGATTTGCCTCAAAATCAACGTTGCGGTAACTCTAAGTCTCTAACTACTATCCAAACATGCGCTGAGCGTGCAGTGGACATTATCATATATTCTTGAGACAATTTGTAAGTTGAGAATGATGGTTATAAAGTCTTTCGTAGAGTGAAAGATTATTTTAGGATTCAAACTCCTAAATAATGCAAGTAAATATCACTAGCTACAGTCACTTTATATTAATATATATAAATTTCATAATCATTATAGAAGATGTGAAAATTTTATCTCTGCCCTATTTTAAAAAAATAAATATCAAATTGGGAGGCTGGGTTCAAGTCTGTGATTTGTGAGAGTGACTCGGCAACGCGCTTCAATTGATCAAACTTGAAGATACTCACCTGCTTCCGTATGCAGCCATTATTATTCAATAAAGGATAAAAATCTTTTAGAACATGCAGTGTGATTTATCTTTCAAGCACGTGTTTAGGGAGGCCAACCAATGTGTCGACTCACTTGCAATATAGGCTCTTCAACTTCATTTTCCTTTGTAGTTTTCGAATCTTGTTCAACATACTTGAAGCATATATGCTTTTTTCAGATGCTTCTGGTGTTGCTTTTGTTAGGTTGTAGTCTCCTTTCGTTTGTTTTTTTGTTTCCCACACGCATAAAAATAAATATGGATGAATACAATTTACTGCACAAAATCTAGAAATTTTATAAATATAAGAAAGTGATACTTATATAGTTATTCAGAAAAGTAATGACGAGTACGTAAAATAGTAACAAATTTGACATACCTAGCTAATTTATTTCACTATTTCACACAAACTAATTGATTGTATTCTCAAATTCTATAAGCTATTATATAGACATTAAAGCCAATTAATTAAAACTCTTCCAACCATATAATCTTATTGTGTGTTTGGTTTGATAGTAGAAGTGCAAAATCACGGTAAGTTTACCACAAAAACAACTATGTTACTTCTAAAAATCACGGTGAGTTCAACTAGTTCAACTCACTACTTACCACCAATCTAAACACACACTAAAGCCGTTAATATAGTTACTAACCGACATGCATACAGTGTTTTGGATAAAACAGATAGACTTTGGAGACAAAAGTTTCGTCTGTAGGAGCTAGCTCTCTAGTCACATGCATGCAAAGTGCCAGTCATTGTTTTGTTTGAGACAGCAACTCTGAAAAAACATAGAATGTAAGCATATCTATCTACCCTGCATGGTTGAGAAAGCCTTACCTGTCACGAAGGACAGCCACTGCAGCTAAGTATGCCATGGTTCCCTATGCCTCACCTCTCAGCTGATCCATCACTTGCTGGTGGGGACTGTGGAGATGAGGCATGATGCTTAACTTGTACAAAGTGATATATGGTATCAGTCCATAAATAATAAAAGAATAGAAAAGTTTTCCCATCAAATATTCTTGCTGGACTTGTAAAAGCAGTTTTTACCCACCTTATAGTCACATGATTTTGTTAGAACAATGACGAATCTCTCTTACGTGGTTGATAATGGCATTGATTTGGTAGGTAATGGTGTTGATGTGACTTTATCTTAACATTAAGCATGTATTTGGTTTGTGAGATATAATTTAATAGTGTCATTTGTCAACTGATCTCAGTTTAATTTTTTTTTTTTTTTTTTGATTCCGTAATGTTATTATTCTTAAAATGTCTTCCATTTTTTAGTTTAATAATAAATCTTAGATTTCTTAAATCATTTTTTAGGCGCCACAAGGAATTCACATTATAATGTTTATTCACAATTTTTTTAAAATAATTTATTATATAATTTTAATTACAAAAAATAATAATTCAAAAAGATAAAATTTATTAATAATTAAAATATGTATTCATCGAGATAATTTAAACTTATGATAATAAATAATATTGATAAAAAAAAAATACAGACATCAACATTGAACAACAAAAATTAAATTTCATCATTATTGTGATCAAAATATTTCAAAATATGTTTCACTAAGTCTGCTTAAATTCATTGATGAATTTCTCTTGTATGCATATAATGTTTTATTTGCATGTATGCAATAAAGTCAGAATGAATGTCATGAGATACGTCAATGTTTGAAATTTTTTCAGAAATATGATCGTTATCAATATCAATGTTACCATTGTATGTATCTCGTTCGTTTTCACCAATCATATCATACAATATAATGCATGTCAATATTATGTTCTTCATTATACTCGTTTGTCAATTATGTAGTGGACCACATATAATTACAAATCAAGATTTGAGCACACCAAATGATCTCTCAACATCCTTTCTTTCCCTTTGACATTTTACAAATAACTTTGTTTTCTCTCCTTGTAGCATTTGGATGGTTTTCACAAATGTAACCCAATCAGGATAAATGTCATCTGCAAGATAATACTTTATATTATATGGGGTTCCATTAATTATAAATTGCATTGGAAGAGTTCAACCATGCAAAACGTCAATAAACACGCGTGACTGGTTTAACACATTAATCTCATTATTTAAACATGCAACTCCTAAATATGCATGTCAAATCCACAAGTGTTATGACGCAACGACTTCAAGTATTATTGTGGGTTTTCGATGATCACCTCTACAATATTGGTCTTGTCATGCAACTAGACAATTTTTTCATTCTCAATGCATGCAATCAATAGAACCCAACATATATGAGAATCCATGTGTTTCTCCAATTTATAATAGGTAATTGATGTCGTTGTTGTTAGACCTTCCCGGGTATTCATATTCAAATATCCTATTCACATCCTTTACAAATAAATTTGTGTTGTGTAAACTGTTAAAAAATTCAACCAATGTTAACTGAAACATCTAGTCAATGTTCATTGAAACACTTATCATTGATAAGCCACATTCACTGAAGTGGCCAATCATTAATTTTTTTTTAATTTTCTATTCCATATTTGCGTCAATGTTTATTGAAACGGCCAAGTGTCATTTTTTTAAAATTTTCTATTCCCTATCCACACCCCCTCTCCTCCCTCATCATTTTTTTTCCTTCCTTCTCCACCCCCACCCTTTACTCCCTCTCTTCTTCTTTTTTTCTCCCTTCTTCTCTCACCCCACCCATCTCTCCTTCCTCAGATCTCATCCTTCTTCCCCCATAGTGTGTCACGCCCCCTCTCCCTCTCCCATCTCTCCTTCCTCAAATCCGATGGTCCTTCATCCAGATCTTCCTTCAAATCGACACCAACCAAACGCCGCCGCAACCTCGGAGAAGATGACAATGACCTTGCATGCACCTGACCAAACATCGTTGCAACCTCGAAGAAGACGATGACACCACCACAACTTGAACGAATGGGTTCAAAGACAAGCATTTCCACATCTTTTTTATTTTTTATTTTTTTTCATTTTTAATTGTTGTTGAATTTTGTTCAATGCTAGGACGACATCTATGTTGGTGTTGGTGTTGTTGTGTATTTCTCCTCAAAGAGCTTTTATTTTTTCTATTGATGGTTGTTGCTTCCCGTGAGATGTTGTAGAGAGAGAGAGTAAAAAATCAATTTTTAAAAAAAAATTATTGCAAATCTTATCAATTCTTCTACATGAATTGAATCTTCACTTAGAGATCCAACATCTTACTTCAATAATGGATTTTAACAAAATCAGATTTTGAGACTAAGATCTTCCTGCAAGATCCTTTATTTGGAGATGTTCTTATTCTTCCTTCGTCTCCAATTTCATCATCAATTCCATCATTAATTATGTTATAATTTTTGCAAGTAATATACAATGGATCATCAAAATGGGTAAATATTTTGAGAAAAAAAATGTTTTATTTTAATTATTAAAATATTATTTTTTTATTTTAATGTATTTTAATTATTATATAAAATTAATGAATTTTTTCCAAACAATTTTTAAAATAATAAAAAAAAGACATGTTATAAGTGAAAATAAAAAAATGTTGTTAATAACCAAACAATTAATAGACTTTTAATTTGTTTTTTTTTTCAAAATTTACCCTTAAAAACCTAAGTTGACTATTTTGATACCTATTTTACCCTTTCCTGCAACTATTATTTTACCAACGGTTTATAAATGCACACATATTAGTCTAATTAAACTCTAAACCGAGAATCAGTCTCATTATCGGCTCAAATGATCAAAGTCATTGGAAATACATCAAGATTCTACCAAAGAACAAGAAATCCTAATTAGTTACAGAAAATATTATCATTGATAATTAAATAATAATTTAAAAAACATTTACATTATTTAAATAATAATATTACCGTTTAAAAAAAATAACTTGACCGTATATGAATAAAAAATTTATTTAATGTGGCCTAGATATACTTTTGTGCCTATGTTTTATTCACTCACGTTGTACATGATTAGATCGAAAGACAAAAGACTATAATTGAGTATAGTCACTCTGCTTCGGGGTTCCACCAAAAAGACAAGGACCCTATTTATGATAGTTTAAAAAAATATTACGATCTGTTAAATAATAATATAAGAAACATTTACATTATTTGTATAATTCAAAAAAGATAACTAGACCAATGAACCAAAAATTTAGTTAATGTGGCCTAAATATAATTTTGGGTCTGTTTTATTCACTCTCACGTTGTGCATGATTGGATAGAAAAACAAAAGGCTATGGATTGATTATATTATCTCTACCTTAATCTTAAATAATCATCTTTTCTTCTAAAAGGGTCAAGTTGAACCTTTTTTATTCGTAATTATTAACAAATTTATCACAAAAATCTTTTTCTATTCTCTAACAAATAATATTATAAGATGATGCATTCATATTTATTCCGATAATTTATTGAATAAAAGTGATTTTTTATACAACCTAAATGAAATATATTATTTTAAAATTAATTTAAATCAATAAATCCAATTATACAATTATTTATCCCAATTATTTTTAAAATAAATTCTATACAATAATTATTTTACTTAAAGCTAATATATATATATATATATATATATATATATATATATACACTAATTTAAACAGGGTTATGATTTACGTTCTTTGTGGTTCACGTTAACTCTTAATGAGCAGGTGAGTCCGTCTTGAACGACACAAAATGAGTCAAGTTTTGAGATTAATAATTAGTTAATTAGGTGCGTGCTCTTTACTACAATCTATAGAAGAAAAAAAAATGGCTATTAGTTGGGTTACACTTTAGAGTAACACATGGGACAGTATATTGATGACATCTAATCTCAATACTTGGTTGCCCAAAAAATATAACAGGACCCTTAGCATGTGGATGTGATTTTTCCTTCTTCATGAAAAAAATTAACATGTTTCTATCATTCTTTTCTCTTTTCTTACCCTCTTTCATGTTTGGAAATTAGATAGAACTAATCATTACAAAGCTCTATGATTGCACTAAAGCAACTCCTCCGGGCATGTGTAATTGCTTGAAAGAAATTAAAAAGGAGAGAAGTCAAAAGTTAAATAAATTATTGGATGTACGGCATTGGCTAAAATATGAGCTTATTGATATTTGTTTGAGCCTTTGAGATGAGAAATTACGAAAAGCAAACACCAGCTTCACAAAGAAATGTTTTACAGGGAAATTTTCAATCAATCCCTTTTCTTGGGCATCTTACATCAAAGGGGCCGCAATAAATTAAAGTTGCTTCGGATATGAGATGGACTATTCTTTAGCAAATCAATAATTGATTAATTAGGAGAAGGTGGCAGTGTAATTTGGAGGGTATTGTGGCATAATCAGTCGTTGCCTTTGATGCAAATTGCATTTATTCATATCAAACGTTATTATGATAAATGTGCAATCCCAAAATTAAAGTGAATCAAATTGTTATAGAAGTTCGAATTCCGCTATGTTTTATAAGATATTTTAATTTTTTTTATTAGTAAAAAATTTATTTGACGGTTGATAAATAATTTTTTTAATAATTTTTGACGTTTTTTGAAATACTATTTTAAGTAATATTTTTTAAACACTAAGTTTTAACTTATAATTTTTTATATATTTTTTTTATTTTTATCCTTAATATATTTATTTATTTATTTTTCTTATTATATTTTTAAAAATAAATCATACATTTATTATTTTTTCTGTTATTTTATACTTTTCAACTACTTAAACAATTAATTTTATCGAACATTTATGATTTAATAAACTAACTTTTCAATACCAACTTTTAACAAGTTAACTTTTGAGTTTGCAAGTAACTTTTCAACTAATTTTATCTAAAATAATCTTTCTCAAACATTAATTGGACTTTTACTCCTTTTCTAACCGTCTAGCAAATTAATTAGGACTCATTTGATTCACCCCTGAATACACATATACAGCACATCAATAATGACCATATGAATTTAATATATATATATATATATATATATATATATATATATATATATATATATATTAAATTCATATAATTATTTTTCTAATTAATTTATATTGGTTTATTGTTATATGAAATAATATAACTAAATAAATAAATAAAATATATAATATAATGATTAAGTATAAAAACAAGTCAAAATATTTTATGGTATTAATGTGATTTTAACGAACAATTTGAACTCAGTTGTTTGGTGGCTTAAATTGATTTGAGTTTGAGTTAAAAAAATATTAATTAAATTTGACTCGAAGTTTGACTTCAATTAATTTTCTTATTACATTGAGTTTTGAGTTAAGCTGAAATAAATTCAACTCTATCCTACACCTTTTCAATCCTACTTTTTTATTACTTTTGTTAGTTTAAGTAATAAAAAAGATAAAAACTATTGTTTTTTTTATAAAAAAATCCCACATTTTTTTTAAGAACTGATATTGACGAAGTAACTTAACACTAATTTTTGAAAAAAATTGATGTTTAACTTTTTCTACGTTTTTTCAATAATATCTATTTTTTAAAAAATCAATATTAACAAATTTGTGTTATTTATGAATATGTCATCAATTTTTATAAAAATCGATTTTAACGTAACAATATTAAAGTTATTATTTGTAGTAATGAAATGAAAGTTTTAAATATGATTATTGATAATTATTAAAAAAATGTTAATGGATAAAAATGAGAGAAAGAGAGTGATCACAAAAGTGAGTTAATTAAAGATGTAAATCGTCTTGAGCAAGTATTAAACAAATTTGATTAAATTATATTTTCATGTTAGGTGACAAAAATAATTATTGTGCTCGATTATTTCTTTATCAAAATGAGAGAAAGAGAGTGATGACAAAGCATCTCTTTTCCCCTTGAAGAATCCAAATTAATGGTAACAAGCAAACACTGCAATTTAATATTCTTAATTTTTAGCAAAAAGTTTAATAGTGACCCCTACAATGGTTTGGAACTTTGGATCCAAGATCACACATGCATGCACGTTACAGTATAAATTTATTTGGTCACGTCCGTCGCTTGTTTCGAGTATACAAGTGCCATCGCAACAAACGCTCCTTTTCCTAACCATAGCTGTATTATAGTCGCAGTTATTTTTACTATAGACAAAATTAAAGCCTTATCAGAGACAAAAGCCATATGTAATCATCAATATCATTCATCATTGCAACTTTCAGAAAATAATAAAAATATGAGCATCATTGCTGGTCACAGGTCTTTGTTGCAGCGGAAATTTAAAACCTAATAATTGCTTAGGTAAGTATTTATTTGGTCTTATACATCTTATTGGGAAGTATGTTATTACTCCCAGGTATTATGATAAATGATTTGAAACAAATTGAAATATGAAAAGTGATAAATATATAAATATATATAATTATCAAATTTTAAGTTATGTTTAAGTAATTGAATTTGTTCTTTTGTGCTATTTTTGACTTGTCGACTAATTTAATAAGTAGTTAATTTTATCAATAAATTAAATTTTAATTTGCAATTTTCCGCTAACATTTTAGCTTTTATGAAAGATATTACAAATTTTTAGACATTTATATGATAATTTGTTAGATATTTATATTCACGATCAATTTATTTTCCAAACAAGGCACCTGCTGACAACCTCTTTAATTTCGAATTATTTGTGTTTGAAAGCTTTCATTGAATTAATTAGATAAGTTAGGCTGATCATTAAAACACACTTGATTCGAAAGATATAGCAGGTAAGATATATAAAGTTAGGCGTGGCTACGAAGACCAAGTCAAATGGCACCAAATTGTTGCCCAAAATAGGCAATTATGAATGAACGTTCAACGCTCATTATCTTCTGAATCATTCAATCAAATGTTTGATTGCCACTGGCGTCCATGCTCTAATAGTAGTAGTACTACATAAACCTATCATGTTCAGATTCGTTGACAGTTTTCAATAATTTGTTTTTCATTTATTTTCAACAGTTAAATTTTTCTTGACCCAAATTAATCAATGCATGCCAAACTTTAGGTTGGGAGGATTCGTTTTCCATGCAAGAAAATTAAAGAAGGAAAAAGGGTTAGGTTAGGTTTTATGACAGTAAACGCATAGTGATTAATTTAATAGTGCTAGTTAGGTGTATGACATACAAACATACAAACATACAAAATTAAGCCTCTGGGAGTTAAATATTTCATAGGAGTATTGGATGACTAGATATTTTGCATACGTTATTTATATAATAATAGTCTCATTATCTCAACATACTATAATTTTCAATTTTTTTTTATCTCCACCCAAAAACTAAGAAATCGAGGTATTCATATCTATTTTAAGAAATTAATATCTTTTAATAAAAAAATTTCATGTACACAAATTTAAAAATTAAACTTTTGACCACATTTAAATTATAACTTTTTTTTTCTTTTTCTTAACAAAGAAGAATTTGAAGCTTTTTATCCCACACTTAACTAATTTCCTTTTATTAGATCGGCTCATTTTTAAAATAGAGTAATACCTCAAGTTATAATTTGATGTCTAAGTCAAACATTAAGTAAACCTCAAATCTTAATTTAAAAACTCAAGGGAGTCAAATCATTTAAGCTAACAATTTTTAGTTTTATACTATGTTTTTCAAATATGTATATATAGTCTGTATTGAGATTTTACGTATGATATTTCTCATTATATGATTAAAATGGCATCACATACATATGCCATAAACATTTAGATGCCCCACACGGTGTGAACCTAATGGACTGGCTCATTGCACTAGAAAAGTTGTGCAAGCGAACATAAGAGGGTCAACAAAAGAACAAGCACCGCATCCAATTCTCTGAAGAACAATGAAGGTAACAGAGCATATTCTGCTTTTGGTTTGGACTACACAGTACACACACCAACCATCGTTTTCGGTCCCCCAATATACGATAATATTTAACTTCCACTTTCATCATTATAAACTCAAAAACAAAAACAAAAGAACAAGGAGAAATGTGCAATTTTGATTTAACAAAATACCAAGAGAAAAATGTCAGCAACAATCTGCGCAATATATATTTTTTTAATATTCTTCTGTTATTAACTAAAATTTATTAAAAATTATAGTAAAAAATTATGAGTCTTATTTCTTATTTCTAATGTCTAATAAACTAATTGCTAAATTAAATTAATATGAAAAATTAAGAAGCATATTCTTTCTATCAGATGCAATAACATGTTTTGTCCTGCTTGACCAATCATTCTTTAAGTATTTTTTTTATTAAGAGTAGTTTCTAAAAATGTTTCTGTTAAACAATAATTTTAAAAATATTTTATTTAAGATAAAGATTGAGAGATTTATAATATATTTAAATTTGAATCAATAATTAAAATATATCAGGAAATTTTTTTGTTAAATAATGTCTTCACTTCACTCCTCAAATGAATACTACTAGTTCGTTAAATTGCTGGCAATCATGCTTCTGTTATCAATACATAACAAGATTCAAGCTCACTCTCAAATTTTTTTAGTACATATTTAGTTTCCCGATAAAATATATTGTGATATGCATTCTAATAAATAAAAATAAAATAAAAAACAAAAATAAAGATTCTAATACTTTTGCAAAAATATTTTTGTCTCAATTTTTTTTCCACCTAATTTCTAAACATGTTCCGAATCTAAAAATCATAAAATGGCACACTGGAACCTTAACTAAAAGGGTGTACTAGTAATTGCACCATTGATTGAGAGAAAAAATAAAACAACTATTTTAACTTATTATTTTACTGTCACGTTTTTTTTATTATAAAAATTGAGAAAGATTTTCACTTAAACTATCAATTTACAATTATTGGTCCAAAAACATCAACCTTAAAATACTGATTACTTAAAAACAAATATATTTTGTTGGTTATCATGTGTTGTCTCATTATAACACATTAAGTCCCGTCGATGATGCAGTAACAACACATTCATAATTCTTAAAAAAGATAGAGTTAAACTTGCAAATACATAATTAATAAGATTTAACAAAAATAAAATATACAAAATCACATACAGTATATCAAAAATAAATAAAAATTACACTTTTATTGAAAAAATTATTGTTTCTGTATCGACAGAACATGGCTCATTGTGAGCAGACACACATGATGACCAACAAAATGAATTTACTGTTGCTATAACCAGTAAAATGAATTTATTACTTCTGCATTGATTGGACATAATAAGGTTGTTGTTCTTGAATCAAAATTATAAATTGCTGATTTAGGTGAAATCTTTCTTAATTTTTTTTTATTAAAAATACATGACGATAGAATAACAGATTAAAATAATTATTTTACTTTTTTCTGAGTGAAAACATACTCATACCAATAATTTATTTTAGAACGAAGTCATCTTGATAAAAAGTTTATAAAAGTAACCAAATGGGTCAATCCCTCGCTAGGCATGCATTCTGTTCTTTTCTGTCTGTGATTATTACAATTACAACACAACAGTGTGAAAAACAAGAGAAGCAAATGAAAAAAGCAAGCCATTTGCTTTTTTTTCGCTTTCTTTTTTTCTCTTCTTCCCAAAACAAAAACAGTCACTTTTACACAATACCACCAAAATGGTGTAAAATTCTTCTGGGGTCCAACAAGACCAAGTGATGCGAATTCTGAGACCCACTGAGGTACAAGGACAATCATCATCAAAAGCATGGAAACACACCTCATGAGCCATCATCATCATCATCCATTAGTTTCTTCCCTTTTTTGCTTTTCTTTCTCTTTTCTGGTGTTTCTGTTTCTAATTCTAATTCCCTCTACTTTACAAATAAAAGAGGTTGCAACTGTATGCTACACTGCACTACACTAAACTGTCCTCTTTGGCTAGAAGAACTACATGTTCTCTGGTTCCTTCATGCTTTACACTGTGGCTGGCTCCTGTTGTTCTGTCACTTTTTTCACTCTCTGGGGGTTCAGTTTAAGTTAGCTCAAGATAAAGACATGGATTTTCAGAGGTTTCTCATGTGACAAAAATTGTCTTGGTAAGTTCAATGCTTTTGGCGGTGCTTCGGTTACTAGTGTGAATAGAAACAACCCGTTTTTATGTGTGCTTTTGGCCTTTTCCTCTCTACTTTTTCTCTTTTGGCTTGAGAACTCTTCGGTTATACTCTTAAAATTTAAAATGCTTTAATCTCTCTCTGAAGGAAAATTATAGTGATTTGCGATTCAAGTCTTTTGAGAAAAAAAAAATAAAGAGAGAAAAAAACATCGAAGAGCATTTTTCATGATCCATGCAATCTCTATGTCACTGCAGTGTTTCTCTGAGGAGAAGAAGTAGATCAAGTTAAGAGATTGCAGATATGCTTATTTGGCTTGTTTTGATGTTTTCTTAGTTATGAGGGAAACGCACTCTTTTCAAGGGGAGAGCTGAACTTGCGGAAAGAGTGGAACAGAATTTGCCGAGCGAGAGATTTTCTTTCCTTTGACTTGACTTCCAAGTACAATAATACAACCAATTTGGTTGTTTGTTACATAGGAAAACGAGGGGCTTGTTTGGTTTTTCTCCCTTCCACTGCATCATTTTCAGTTTTTCACTACTTGTGATGCTCTCATACCTTGTTCTACCTCATTAGTTTTGTGTGTGTGAAACCCTTGGTAGATACATGGCAGAAATTAGGCTCACAAGGGTTGAGCAAGGCCAAACCAAGATTAAGAATGTTCCAATAGCTGTCACCCCAGAAGGGTTTTGGTGCTGCCCTTCCCCTGTGGTGTTTCAGAAAAGCCTCAAAACTCAGAATACTCTCAATAAACACAAACCCTCTTCACCACCCCCACCAAAAACCAGTGTTCAGAAAAAGCCTGTGCCTGTGTCTGTGTCTGTGCCAGTGTGTGAGAGAAGAACTACTACACCTGCCCCTTCAGGATTGGTGCTTTCTGATGAAAAACAATGTGCAACTGCTCCAGAAAGGCCTCCACCACCTACCGCCACATCTGTGGCTGCTGCAGAGAGGGCACCCAGGCAAAAAATTGAATCTTTGCCAAAGAAGGTTGCTATTGAGTTTGGTGAACCTGGAACTTGTGATATGAAAGTGGTTTTGTTGGGAAAGCAGGGATTTTGTGTCAAGTTGAGTGTGCACAGGGATGTTTTGACCCAGAAGAGTGGTTTCTTTTCTGAAAAACTCTCCGAACAATCGGGTTTGTCGTGTCTCCAAATCGGTGACTGCGAGGATGTGGAGATATATGTTGAAACTGTTGGTCTTATGTACTGTAAAGAGATGAAGCAGCGGCTAATGAAGCAAAGTGTTTCCCGCATTCTTCGAATACTTAAGGTAATTTGCTATCTTTGCTTTGCTTTGGTGTTTTTTTTTTAATCAACCTTGACTTCTGTTAAGCTTACTCAATTTGTTTTATAATGTGTTTCTGGGGAGGAATGTGTTTTGTTGTTATCAATCTTTTGTTCTGATAGGTATTGTAATTTTGAGATTATCTTTATGGTGTCTCAGCGTCTGTTCATTTTTTCTTTTGAAATACAATGTTGGCTTGAGTGC
This sequence comes from Glycine max, assembly GCF_000004515.6. Lineage (NCBI taxonomy): Eukaryota > Viridiplantae > Streptophyta > Magnoliopsida > Fabales > Fabaceae > Glycine > Glycine max. The sequence continues at coordinate 5,433,620 of NC_016089.4, read as the reverse complement.
TTAATGCTCATATCTCTGATAAAGAGAATTAATACTCCCCTCATTAATTATACTCCTCGAGTTAAGAAATCAAATTATTAATGTTCATTTGTGATGCTGTAAACGAGAACATTGATTATTAATTGGAAGCTACTGTAGCGAAACGGAAACTGGTGCATTACAGCTGTTTCAAGAATAATTTCTTATAGGCCTATTTGTAGGTTTATTTTTGTTGGGAGGCCTTGATTGTTTTGACTTCATTACTTCTTTTCAACTCTGGTCTTAAAAGAGGATGTGCTTCCACTCCACATGGGATTTCATGGATTGTGCTTTTATGATAGACAGGATCCAACGTTGATTGAGTCCTAAAACAAACATTGAGAAGGAGTTATATGTTGGGCCTTTTTGTCAACATATGTAGCTTTTTGCTTTATAAAAACTGATAGCAAATAAGACTTACCCTTGGTCTGACCTTGGTTATAGATATTAACAAGTACTGTATATGCTTATGTGCTCGTCAAAGTATTTAAACATAGATTGCTTGTAAAGTTGTAATACATACTTGTATGTAAATATAGTTGACTCAGAAGGTTAACAGTTGCATTGCATAGTGGAGGGGTTCCATGAATGAGGGCTGTAGTAATGACAATGATATAATCATATTACTTTTTGAGAACAATCAGTCGATGTCCGAGTTAATTACTTTTTATTGCAACAAAATCATCATATTATTTATGTTGGTCAAAAAATATTGTGGTCCTCTCTTTACAAAGTTTGATTATGAAAGGTTGTGGCTAAAAGCCTAAAACCACAGTAGTTACTTATGCAACTTATTGCCCATTCATTTAAAATGTCTCCTTGTTATATCACCATTTTATCCTTTTGCATGACAATTGAACTGTTTACCGTTCTTCATTGTGTGAATTTCAGTTCCTTACTATTTCGATAGCTTACGTCAATAACTTAAACAATTTCAAACTTCAAAGAATCCTTCATTTTATATCTTATTTTCTTTCCTGTTTATAAAGTCAACATTGACTTGAACCCATTTGTGGTATGTGTTTCACTAACACATTGTTTGTTTTGAGTGTTAATAAAGAGAAAGGAAATAGAGCAGAGATTCTGGATAAAAATATCAAAATTTCACTGTTCATTTGAGAGGAAAAATGGGAAGGAGGTGAGTTATTTTTGGGATAAAAAAAAATCCCCATGAAAGAATTTTTTTATAACCTAAATAATAAATAATTTTATGGCAATAAAAAGAATGAAGTAAAACTAAGTATTTTGGGTTAAATTTATTTTCTTAATTTGTATAAAAAAAAAATTTTGATACAATTTCTTTCTTTTTACTAATCTTTTCTGCTCATCTAAACAAGTAAAGAATTTTGTTTTGCATTTCTTTCCTGTTTCTACCAATCCAAATAATACATTTTTTCTAATCTAGTTCTCTTTTACTTCCTTCTTGGTTTCTTTTTCCCCCCTCTCTACTTAGAATTCAAACAGCGCATA
>NC_016089.4:5429012-5432032 GCF_000004515.6 Glycine max | reverse complement strand
TATACTCAGGAGGTGGTCTCAACTGTACTACAACTCCAAGCAGAAGGAATTAGAGTAACCCTGTGCTGAAACGAATTTCATCTGACATTTCTAATGTCCCAAAAGACACTCTTTCCCACATCATCGACCTTGTTCTCAAGAGCAACGAGGAAAGAGGCCGCCGAGAGATGAAATCCATTGTTCTAAAGCTCCTCAGGGAGAACAACAGCCTTCCAAGCTATGCGCGATCAACCGACATATGCAATGACACGATCTACAGATCATGCCGAAGCTGCTTGGATTCATTACTGTCTCTATTCAAGCAGGCTGCAGAACCAGACAAACCGAGTGAGGACCGTGATCCTATAGCAAAGTGCATAGCTCTCGAAGCTGATAACTTATCATGGTTGCTTGAGATTTTAGTTGACAAACAAGCCGCTGATGAGTTTGCATTGATGTGGGCAAACCAACAGGAACTGGCGTTGCTACACACGAAGCTGCCAACCATGTTGCGCTACCATGTTAGCTGCCTTTCTGGGAGGCTGTATGTTGGCATCGGAAGAGGGGAGCTGTTGCCGTCGAAGGACACACGCCGGTTGTTGTTACAGACATGGCTGCAGCCTCTGATGAATGACTACAACTGGCTGCAGCATGGATGCAGGTCGTTTGATAGGAAACTTGTGGAGGAAGGAATTGGGAGGACTATTCTGACCTTGCCTCTTGAGTATCAACAGAGCATTTTGCTTTCGTGGTTGGGGAGTTTCTTGAAAACTGGTGATAGCTGTCCCAATCTTCAGAGGGCATTTGAGGTATGGTGGAGGAGAACCTTCATTAGGCCATATGTGGAGAACCAAGGTAATGTTGCTGTATCAGATAGTAGTTTAATGTTGCCAAAGCAGCATGAGTGAAAAAAAGGGTCAAATGGGGTTCATAAATGTTTCATTGGTACTGGAGTTCAAGTTTTTATATTAACGAGTTTGAGGAATTGTAAAGATATGTATTGATTGCAGAATGTGGATTAACCTCCAGCAGCTAACAAGTAGTCAAGTCCTGAGAAGTGTCATGTGTCTTGCATGAGTTGACTCTGGATTAATCCCTTGAGGAAGACCTCATTGAATTGATAACTTTCAGTAATTGGTTTTTGTATAATCTCTTCAAAGAAAGGAAAAGAATGGTGTTTTTAGTATTTTTTAAATTTCTCCTATTTTGACTGTAAAATAGTAGTTAGCTTAGTTAATATTTTTTTCTTGGAAATACGATGAGAATGATATTTTCGAGTATTTAAAAAATGTGATATATCATATATCCAATAATATTTTATTATCTTATATTAAATATGAGAAAAAAATTTCTTAATCTCATTCCCAGATTTCCCAGAAAGGCAGAAATAAATAAATAATCTGTGAAACAAATGTTTTCCTAAGAAATTCGTCCTACACTACTCGTCCAATCAAATATATAATCAATAGATTTTGCTTTATTGTTTACCTAGATCCTAACGCAACTAGTATTACAATATCGACCCAATGTTATTTTTTTTTTTACAATGATTTTACAGAAGCTAGAACTTATAATTTCATGTATATTATTCTAATTTTCTTAATTAGAAAGATTCTAGTAGTTCGAACATTAAGTTACACAATTTGAACAAATAATTAATATTAAGTTTAATTTATTTTTAATCCTTTTAATTGAGAGTTTATTTTATTCTTTTAAATTAAAATTTTATATATTTCTGCACTCAAATTACTGAAAAATGTGAAATGTTTTTTTAGTCTCAGTTAAAAAATTGTCATGAACTGTGCATCTAAATTGTCCAAAATCAATGAGGGGAATTAAAAAAAAAAGTATTTTTATGAATTTAAGGGATTAAAAAATACAAATTTTAATTTAAGAGACTAAATAAGGCATACTTCAAATTTGAGGGATAAAACATATTTAAGTCCTTTATATTTGTTCATTTTAGCTTTTCTTTTATTTTAGTTAGGCAATTCTTCTTGGACCGGTCCTCTCCACTATCCTTCCCCACATGGTGGGCTTTGACCCAACATTTCATTAACAATACTAAGAAACTACAATAAAGCTACGGCAATTGCTTCTTATCCCTCTTTTTTGCTTCCTACACCTTCAAAATGACCCAAACAGATAACGATACCCCTCCCTCATCCACCCAACACTACCGTGCCCCACCCAACACGAACACCATCATCCAACACCGCCGTCAACCATTGTGGTGCAGGAGAAAAAGGCACACATGGTGTTAAGACTCGAGAAGTGTAAACAAGAATGGATCTAGGAGTGCATTAAAGGGGATCAAAATTTATTTTACACAATTATTTAAATATCTAACTTCTAATAAATAATTATTTGATAAATAAGTTTTAAAAAATAATTATTAATTTTATGTATAAAATTAGATATATGATCTACTACTAGAAGATAATTAAGCATATATCAACTCAAAAATCTAATTTTTTATAATGTTCTTTAACTAATATTTTTTAAATTTTAGTTTTTTTCCTCATATATATATATACATAAAAGGAGGGGAAGAAAGGACTCTTGCTGGCGCCCTGGATCCATCAGAGTGTAAAATGTGACACCATTCTGAAAATGATTTTTGGAATAGTAATTTTTTGTAACATTCTAGAAATGAGCTTTAGAAACTGGGATTTTAACATTGCAGAATTATGACATAATTCCATAAACCCCTCTCTGAAATGTTGAAGTCCCAATTTCAAAAAGTCCCCTTTCCATAATGTTAAAAAACACTATTTCAGAAAACCATTTTTGGAATTATGTCAGTATTATTCTAGAAATCCGTTTCCAAAAAGTTAAAATCTCAAATTCTAAAAACCCATTTTTTGGAATGTTAAAAAAAATACTATTCTAGGAAACCATTTTAGAATGTTGTCAGGTTTTACACTTCTAATGTCTCAATGCCATGTGTGTCTTCATTATAACTTCCGCCAGCCTTGTGCTTTATAGGCTTTCCCATATGTCGTACTCACGGTCTTCTTTCCCTTGGAAAGGGAGTTTTT